>NW_027171965.1:97500-99962 GCF_036898095.1 Palaemon carinicauda
GCCCAAGCTAGGACAAGGGAGAATCAGGTAATGACTGCTGATGACACAGCAGGTAGACCTATAGGCTTCTCTGAATCCTCCATCTTTAGTTCACAAGAGGGGAGTTTCCAATAGATTTATTCTCTTAATACTTTGTTTCGATCAACTAAAATACTTTCCAAAAGTAAACTTTTTATCTTACTAAAGTAATAAATATGTATGGAATTTCAAAGTCATATTTTACAGCATTTCACAAAACAAATAAAATTATTGTTTTATATTTCTAAGTCTTTCCTTTTTAATTTTTATAACTCACTTAGATTTATTGTTGTCATTAATTTATATTGCATATAGTGTTTATGTTTTCCAAGGCGAAAATATATATCATAACCAAATGCACCATTTTGTCTTTTTTTGCATAAAACCAAGCCTATGGATTGAAAGGACAGATTTCCTTTCAACTTTTTAAATATTTCTGTCTTTTTTTCACGTATAGTATCATTAAATTCCTAATGAATTAGTGGTGAAGATTATCAAATATTGAATTAATGAATTTAGTACTCGTATCATCCCATTGGTTTTGAGACATTTTCAAAATTGTGGATATAGATTTGTATCTAGCTATTTTTATGTCAATTTAATGTATCAGACGCGACGAGGCTTTGACAAGTATGAATTGTAGACGCATCCTCGTATCTAGTTGTTTAATGTCTATTCAATATTTCCCATTTTAGAGGCATATCTATAGCTGTGTTTAGGTCATTTTAATGTCAAAGTATTTATTGTAAGGTCTAAATACTAAAAAAAGGATGACAAAAATAATTGTCAGGATAATGACGATTTTAACTGCTACTAATTGAAATTCATCAGCAGAGGTATTTTAAGGTCTAATCTCTAAAATGCAGATGTAAGTGAAAAAAAGCTAATGGGATATCATATATCTTTAAGTGAAATGTGCATAAGACACTTTTTTGAGTGGGCTAATAAAAGAGACACTGGTGGTCTTTATTTATTCAAACAACCAAATAACTAAGACTTTAAATATATGATTAAGTTCCCTCTCTCTCTCTCTCTCTCTCTCTCTCTCTCTCTCTCTCTCTCTCCAGCTGAATTGTACTGCAAAGAAATTGGTCCTGTTTAGAGCTGAAACAAGAAGTGTTTGTTCCCTTAAGGTTGACCAAAATTGCTAAATGTTAATAAAGACTCATAGCCTCTTTTTCACTAAAAAGTCTTTGTTCTTTTACCTGCGAAGGAAAGACAAGACTTGTTATCCTTCTCTTGGAATAAGATACTGGGAAGTCCTGAAAATGAAAGGAAAGGAAAAGAGCTTTATCCAAAATGTCATGCAGAAATATATTTTCCAAGTTTTTAATTAATTTTAATTAAATTTTTCGAGTTTTTAATTTTATGTAGATATTACTAAGAACATAAAAGGTGCAGAATATACCACTATTTTTCCAATTACTTTAAATTATAGAGATTGTGTATTTTCCAAGTACATTGGAGACAACATTCTTAAAAACAACCGTAATAGCTCTAATGATGTAGCTTCTAAAACTTTATGGCAAAAAATTTAATTAAGAAATTGATACAAATAATGACTTGAACTTAACAGTGTTAAAAGAATGAAACAATTTTACCTGTGTAAATGATTAAAAAAGGAAGAAGAGGTCTTTTTCCATTTTGCTGTACTGCAATCGATGCTGTGCAAGTTTGAGTCAGCAATTTACGACATTGTTATTGTTATTTATGTCTTTAATCTTTATATCATGGGAATTTAGACGAGTCATAAAAAAGGAAAATAAATTATTTGATATCGTATAGACTGTAATTGAAACTGGTTTCATTATCAAATGCTAATGATAATTCACATTTGAGTAGATACAATACAGTGTAGAACCGATAAACATAGCAATCTTTTCCATAGATGAGCTGTTTTTAATAAAAAAATATAAACAAATAAAAAAAAAAACATTGATATTTTTAAAAAAAATTGTTTCTAGACCCACATTTTAAGTTTTCCTGATCCTTATTATTTACACGAAAAATTCAGGGCAATGATAGCTAGTGAGGAACTTGAAGACAAAGTTTTTTTTTTTTTTTTTTTTTTTTTTTTTTTTTCATGAAGGATTGCTTACCAAACAAAATGAAAGGTTGCGGGGGAGTTGATGCTCTATATTAGAAATCCACCAAACCCATAAAAATTAAATAAGAAGCCAAACGTTAATTGACAGGTGCAAATATCAACTCCATAGTAAATGAACATGTCCATACTAGTAACATAGAGACCCCTACATCAAACACAAGAGCAGGACGAAGAGTTGTTTTAAGGAAAACTCCAATGCACCAGTTAACTGAGACACTATGAATTCAAATCAAACGCAGAGGAGCATCGGCTACTAGAATTTGTCAGCTATGTATTCCTCCATCAGTGGATCGATAAACCAACCAGGGGTAAACAGCATACTAGATATTGTGCTAAT
>NW_027171966.1:57500-62500 GCF_036898095.1 Palaemon carinicauda
GCATGATTCTTTATAGCCCCTTGCTTTACGTGGCAAGAAATTCTCTTGGAAAGACGCATAGTTGTCATGCCAATATAATTTCCGGGACAACCACGGATAGGGCATTGATATGCATAGACAACATTCGTCTTCTTTAAGAAATCCTGCTCTGGGGGCGCTGGGTTATTCCTCATAATAAGGCTTTTCGTCTTGGCCGTTTGGTAATATATAATGAAGTCCAATTTATGGGTGTCTTCAGTAGGGGATACATTATTCTTGATGATTTCTTTCATTGCCTTCTCGTCTTGCAGGTAATTCGGATGCATATGTCCTTTGTAAAATAGCTTGATGTTATCGCTACTGTCGATTCTCTCGGCGGGGTCGGGTTCGTACCACTTGTCTACTGCTTTCCTGACTTCCTTTTGGACGTGCTTATTAGAGAATCCATTGTTGACAAGTACTTGGGATATTCGGTCCAGTTCCTTGTGTGTGTCGCACCAGGTGGAACAGTGCGACAGGGCCCTCCTGACGTAAGCCTTGATGGTAGAACTCTTATATCGGGTGGGGCACTCAATGTCTCCATTCAAGCACATACCTAGGTTTGTGGGTTTGGTATACACTGTGGTCCGAAATCCATTCTCCGTCGAGGTGACTAGGACATCCAGGAACGGGAGGCGATTATCTTGGCTGTGTTCGAGGGTGAAACGGAGTACACTATGGTCCTCAAACATCCTCCTCAAAGTCTCGATTTCATCACTTGATCTTGCTTTCACAAAGGTATCGTCTATGTACCTAAAGTACAGAAAGGGGCATTCTACACGGGAGAACACTCTCTCTCTCTTCTACAATTCCCATGTAAAAATTCGCGAATAGGACTCCCAGGAGTGAGCCCATCGCTACACCATCCTTCTGTAAGTAGGTATGCCCTCGATGGGTGGTAAAGGGGGCCCTCTTCGTACAGATGGCTAGGAAGGTCCGAAGGGCTGGTTCAGGGATGTTCAGAGATGGTGTAGAGTCGTCCCTATAGACCCTATCAGCGATAAGGTCTATGGTTTCGTCCACAGGCACATTTGTGAATAAAGACTCTACATCCATCGATGCAATAACTCCATCACACGTAGAGTCCTTAATTTTATCCAGGAATTCAGTGGATGAAGCTACACAGTAACGATTTGGAATGTAGGGCGTCAGGATGGCATTCAGTCGTTTGGCAAGCTGGTAAGTCGGAGTAGGGCATTGACTTATAATGGGGCGTATGGGGTTGCCCTGCTTGTGGGTTTTCACATTGCCATAAAGGTAGCCCGGCCAGAAATCCCCTGAAATAACTGGTAGGTGCATGGCATTGGTTGCTGCATTCACAGCCTCGATGGTTTTGTTAGCCTCTTTCTTGATTTCTTCGATAGGGTTTCTAGTGAGGCGAACAAATTTTGAGGAATCAGCCAGGATGTCGTCGAGTTTCTTGTGGTATTCCTCTGTGTCAATAAGCACAAAGGCAGCAGTCTTGTCTGCCCTACGAACAGTAACACCAGCAACCTGCTTAAGTTCCTTGGCAGCTGCCTTCATATCCTGGGTGACGATACCACTGGTGTAACGACCCCTCTCAGTGAGGGCCTCAGCAAGAAGCAAGGGCTGGAGGGCATCAGTAGTCCGCAAGGTGCCACGATCTTGAAGGGCGAGGATTGAGTCAAGTAGCAGCTCGACCTCGAGGCGTTTATCAGTGGGCCTTGGTCTGGTCACGTAGTGGCAGTTGAGGCCCATCTTGAGGATTTGTTCCTGTGCAGGAGTCGGGGTATACCCCGAGATATTGATGTACTCCTGGCGTTCCTGTGGTATACGAAGTTTGCCACCGTTGAGGTTGATCCATTTCTTCAGGATGGTACGGGTCCTCTTCTGCATGTCTCTCTTCTTAAGGATTCGGAGGGTATGGGTAATGTTGTCAGGGTAGTTCAGGCCACCCCCGATGTCCTCGTCCTCTCTCTGTTGGCTGGTAGGGTCGAATTCTGGGTTGTCATCGACAGGTTCTCGGTAGTAGGTTGGCCAGGGCACCAGCCACCCGTTGAGATACTACCACTAGAGAGGTATTGGATCCTTTGACTGGCCAGACAGTAATGCATTGGATCCCTCTCTCTGGTCACGGCTTATTTTTTCTTTGCCTACACTTACACAGAATAGTTTGGCCTATTCTTTACATATTCTCGTCTTTCCTCATACACCTGACAACAATAAGATACTTAACACTTCTTCACCTAAGGGGTTAATTACTGTACTGTAATTTGTTCAGTGTACTTTCCTCTTGGTAAGGGTAGAAGAGACTCTTTAGCTGTGGTAAGCAGCTCTTCTAGGAGGACACTCCAATATTAAACTACTGTTCTCTAGTCTTGGGTAGTGCCATAGCCTCTGTACCATGGTCTTCCACTGTCTTGGGTTGGAGTTCTCTTGCTTGAGGGTACACTCAGGCATACTATTCTATCTTAATTTTTTTTCTTCCTCTTGTTTTTTTGAAATGGTGTGTTGGGCAGGCTTAATAGAAGGGCCATGGATGCCTGGTGGTTTATCAAGAGGTTGTCTTTTCCTTTTTCTGATTCTTTTTCTTCTCAAAACCATCCTTACTGTCCTCCCTTCAGTTGAAGTGGCTATCCTGGAGGGTATTTAGCCTTGCATGGTGTATCGGCTCCTCCATGTTGACCAGTTTTTCCGACTTTTTACTATAGTCTATGGGTATCATCAATCACTTTGTTTATAATTCTGTACGTATTGTTTTTGTTATAATTCTTGTTAATCTAGTTTTTAAGTATGATGTCTCTTTTTTATTTCTATTAATTCTTATGCTGTCTGGAGACATTGAGCGAAATCCGGGACCAGTACATCCTAGATTTCGTCAATGTCGTCTTCTGTATTGCAATATTCGTGGTCTTCATGCAAATATCCAAGACCTTACAGTTGCGTCCAGACAGTATGATATTCTTTTGTGCTCAGAAACTTTGGTTTCTAATATGAGGCACACATCTGAGCTCCTTATAACTGGTTTTAAGAAGCCAATAATGTTGAAACGTGATGCCATCCCTAGGGCCAGGGGAATGGTGGTGTATATTAGGACAGAGTACCCTGCTTCTCATAAGTCCTGGTATCAATGTGGATGTCATGAGATTCAGGTAATAAAAGTTTGTGGCAGGCATAACAACTTTTATTTATGTTCGATCTACCGGAATCCAGACATGGATGATTCTATCTTCGATTGTCTTCTTACCATTATGGCTAAGATACAAGAAGATGATAGAAAGGCTTCTTTTGTCTTTGTTGGTGATTTTAATGCTCACCATAGGGAGTGGTTAAGTTCTATCTCTCCTACTGATCGCCATGGCTTACGAGCTTTAGACTTTGCCTCTGAATCAGGCTGTGAGCAAATCATAAATGAAGCTACTCACGGGTCTGGTAATTGCTTGGACCTTGTGTACACTGACTCCCCTGGCGTTATAACTGGTAAGGTTGGTTCTCCAGTCGGGACATCTGATCATGCCTTGATTTCATTATTAATGAAGACTGAGCAGCCTGTCCCTGATATATCATATTCTTGTAAAATTTATATGAAATCCCAAGCAGACTGGAATGGGATTTTACATGATCTTTTGTGCTTGAATTGGTCACAATTATATAATAGTGTAGATCCTGTTGTCCCTTTGAATGAGAATCTAGTCAACATAATTGATAGGCGTATCCCTTCTCGTGTGCTAAGGTACCGAGTGAAGGACAAATCGTGGTTCAGTGATGATTGTAGACGTGCTTTTTTGGAGAAGCAGGAGGCCTATCAACTTTGGAAGGGTAACAGATCAGATTTGACCTGGAACAACTATACTCAGCTTCGAGCTTTTGCTCAGAGAGTTTATGCCTCAACTGAAAAGGAGTACAATTTAACCATAAAAGAAACACTTTCTGGTACAACTCAGGAACATAAATGGTGGTCTACCCTTAAATCTGCACTTGTTGGTGTAGATGCAACAGTTCCTCCTTTACTTAAACCAGATGGCTCAGTCAC
Organism: Palaemon carinicauda; assembly: GCF_036898095.1. Taxonomy (NCBI): domain Eukaryota; kingdom Metazoa; phylum Arthropoda; class Malacostraca; order Decapoda; family Palaemonidae; genus Palaemon; species Palaemon carinicauda. Next base: position 61,513 of record NW_027171966.1, read on the forward strand.
TCACTGTCCAAAGGAAAAGGCAACCCTTTTGGCTGATGTTTTTGACAGTAAACAGAGTAATGAAAAACTTGAACTTCCTCATTCCTGTTTTCCTGAGGCTAAACTGACTAGTTTAGCTTTTCGATCTCGTGAGATTAAAGCTCTTTTGATGGACCTTGATGCTTATGGAGGTGTAGACCCAAATGGTATTTTTCCTTTGTTTTTTATAAAGACAGCAGATTTCTTGGCTCCAAAGTTATCTGTTATTTTGCGGAAGTTAGCAAGAAGAGGAGCTTTTAGCACTAGTTGGAGAATTGGTAATGTTACTCCTCTATGTAAATGTGTTTGTGGTAGCTCAAGTCCCACCGATTACCGCCCAATTTCCATAACTCCCATTTTATCTAAAGTTTTTGAACGTCTTCTGGCAAAACGTCTTAATAGGTTTGCTGAAGGTAATCATCTACTCCCTAGTTTGCAATTTGGTTTTCGTAAAGGCCTTGGAGCATGTGATGCCCTTCTTACAATCTCCAATGCTGTACAGAAATCCCTTGATTGTGGTCGGGAAGTTCGTATGATTGGCCTTGATTTTAGTGCTGCCTTTGACCGTGTAAATCATGAGGCCCTTGTTTTCAAACTGAAACAGTTGGGAGTGGGTGGGTCGTTTCTTAGCATTATTACTGATTTTTTAAGTAATAGATCTCAAAGAGTTGTTGTTGATGGGCACCATAGTGATTATAGGAATGGGATATCCGGTGTTCCACAGGGTAGTGTTCTTGGCCCATTACTTTTCATACTATATACACATGACATGTGGTTTGGCCTAGAAAGCAAGCTTGTTGCATATGCAGATGATGCTACTCTCTTTGCATCAATTCCATCCCCTGAATATAGATCTAGGGTTGGTGAATCCCTTAATAGAGATTTAGCTAGAATTAGTGCATGGTGCAAATTATGGGGTATGAAGTTGAATCCTAACAAAACTCAAAGTATGATTGTAAGTAGGTCAAGG
>NW_027171967.1:0-2500 GCF_036898095.1 Palaemon carinicauda
ACCTAACTGGCGCCTCGCACAAGGTCCACACCAGTCCCCTTTAAACAACGATTAAAACACCCACTCCAAGGGGTACAATATTGCAATAGACTTGTTTGATTATTTATTTATTCATTATTCATTTTAATGTTGTTACTGGCCTTATATTTTTTTTCCTTGTTTCCTTTCTTCACTGGGCTATTTTCCCCTGTTGGGGCCCCTGGGCTTATAGCACCTGCTTTTCCAATTAGGGTGAACTAGGGTGGTAGCTTAGCAAGTAATAATAATAATAATAATAATCATAATCATAATAATGATGATAATGATAATGATTATGATAACGCTAATAATAATAATAATAATAATAATAATAATAATAATAATAATAATAATAATAATAATACTACAGGCAATCGGAGGAGAGGTTATGTACATAAAATGATTTGATAGAATCTATAATTAAAAACGAGATCCTCCCACATTCAAATAAAGGTTCATTTGGATGTCCGATTGGTGAAGGTCATATGTAATAAACCGAGGTCAGAGGCGAATGTACAGAAAGGCAACGTAGGTTTGAAAGTCAGGTCAACATTAGAAATCATAATGTAGGTCAAGTCAGGTCATTTCAGAAGTGAATATATATATATATATATATATATATATTATATATATATATATATATAAATATATATATAAATATATTTATGTATATATTAATATATATATATATAAATATATAATATATACAAATATATATATATATATATATATATATATATAAATATATATATAAATATATACAAATATATATATGTATATATAAATATATATATATATATATATATATATATATATATATTATATATTATATATATATATATGAATATATCATTGATTTTCTTAAAAAAAAATTACAATTTGAAAACTATAAGTCAAAATTATCATTAACGGCTTTGTAGCTAGAATCTCTCTCTCCTCTCTCTCTCTCTCTCTCTCTCTCTCTCTCTCTCTCTCTCTCTCTCTCTCTCTCTAAGGGACACTTTTAACACGTACTGCTTATCGATTCGCAATTTGATAAAATCTTCTTTATTGAACACTAAACTGAATATTCTTCGTTCATACAATTTGAAAGATTTTTTGGTTCACTTTTTTGGGCAAGTAGATATTTACATTTATAACATTTATAACATTTTGAGCAACAGGGAAAGTTCGACATATCCTTGCCATCACCTCGCCCCTATATGCTAATGTCACACAATAATAGGGTTGTGGTGGCCGATGTGGTAACGTCCCTTACTGGGTGATAGCCAGACTGGGGTTCGAGTCCAGCTCAAACTCGTTAGTTTCTTTGGTAGCTGCAACCACACCCTCCTTGTGAGCTAAGGATATGGGTTTTGGGGGAAGCCTATAGATCTATCTTCTGAGTCATCAACAGCCATTGCCTGGCCCTCCTTGGGGTGGAGCAGGGGTTTGGGCGCGGATTATATGTATATATGGTCAGTCTCTAGGGCATTGATGTGTATGTATAAGGTCAGTCTTTAGGGCATTGATATATATATATATGTATATATATATATATATATATATATATATATATATATATATATGGTCAGTCTCTAGGGCATTGTCCTTCTCGATAGGGCAGTGTCACTGTCCCCTGCCCCTGCCCCTGCCAATCATGAGCGGCCTTTAAACCTTTAAACCTATAATGTTATAGTGAAAAGATATGTATACATGGTCAGTCTCTAGGGCATTGTCCCGCTCGATAGGGCAATGTCACTGTCCCTTGCCCCTGCCATTCATGAGCGGCCTTTAAACCTTTAATGTTATAGTGAAAAGATATGAATATATGGTCAGTCTCTAGGGCATTGTCCTGCTCGATAGGGCAATGTCACTGTCCCTTGCCCCTGCCATTCATGAGTGGCCTTTAAACCTTTAAACCTATAATGTTATAGTGAAAAGATATGTATATATGGTCAGTCTCTAGGGCATTGTCCTGCTCGATAGGGCAATATCACTGTCCCTTGCCCCTGCCATTCATGAGCGGCCTTTAAACCTTTAATGTTATAGTGAAAAGATATGAATATATGGTCAGTCTCTAGGGCATTGTCCTGCTCGATAGGGCAATGTCACTGTCCCTTGCCCCTGCCATTCATGAGTGGCCTTTAAACCTTTAAACCTTTAATGTTATAATACAAAAGTGAATTTCTCGAACCGCCTGAGGTTCTCGCCAGACCCGAATTAAGAAGTCAGCTCTATCGTCCCCATCTTGAGAAGGTTATCATTTTCCTTTAGGGGAAAGTGATGCGAGCCAACTGATTGGAAAACGCTTCCTGGAAAACATTTTTTCTTTACGAGGGTCAAATTATGTTTTTCCATCACTTCCTGGAACAGAGCCAAACGTGGTCAAGATCCTGGAAAGCCTAGTTTTGGATAATGTCAAGTCTTTCCACACAGAGAGAGAGAGAGAGAGAGAGGAGAGAGAGAGAGAGAGAGAGAGAGAGAGAGAGAGAGAGAGAGA
>NW_027171967.1:15000-22500 GCF_036898095.1 Palaemon carinicauda
AGATTAACCGCAGTCTGGTGTTCACCTGTCAGGGACGTTACCACAACCCTACTTGTTATTAGAATAAATTATAGATTTTTTCTCTTGTGCCATCTTCACCTATGGAAATTTGTTTTAGAAATCTGTAGCCTTTATCCATATTCCATATGAATTTCCCTTTTTTCAATAAATAATAATATTGATAAAAACAGAAGAATAATATCCTAGCTATGCTCTACACGGTCAACATTTCCCCCAGATGTCTCAATGGGGAATTTTCCCGCTGAGATCCTCCGAAGTAGGATGTAGACCTGTAGACTTGCCGGCAGTGACCTGTGACCTTCCTCTTTAGAGAGAAAGAGAGCGGGAGAGAGAGATATATTTCACGTAGTGCACTGAAGGAGAGAGAGAGAGAGAGAGAGAGAGAGAGAGGGGGGGGGGGAATTTTGTAGGATCTAAATTACACAGTCTAAAGTTATTAAGGCGTTACAAGTTGAAATTTTATTTTGTATTATGTATTTTGTATTTTGTACTATGTTATAATTCTACCAAGACTGTTATGTAAGAGAGAGAGAGAGAGAGAGAGAGAGAGAGAGAGAGAGAGAGAGAGAGAGAGAGAGAGAGAGAGAGAGAGAGAGAGAAAGAGAGAGTCGAATTGATATTGAAATTGAATCACACAGTCTAATGTTAAAATGTGTTGGAAGTTAAGATTATATTTTGTATTGGTCATTACTGAGTTAAACTTGTGTCAACAAACTGCTATGTACGAGAGAGAGAGAGAGAGAGAGAGAGAGAGAGAGAGAGAGAGAGAGAGAGAGAGAGAGAGAGAGAGAGAGAGAGAGATTAGTTTTCTGGAATCCTGCAGAGAGAGAAAAACAATTGAGTTTTCTGGCATCATGCACAGAGAGAGAGAGAGAGAGAGAGAGAGAGAGAGAGAGAGAGAGAGAGAGAGGAGAGAGAGAGAGAGATAGAGAGAGGGGGGGAGGCAGGCAATAATGTCGGTCTAGGCTACACCCTTTTTCCAGTCCCAACCTTTGAAAAAATTAGAAGTTTGTATAGAATGGGGAAAAGTAAACTGTAAAACTTCTACAGCCTACCTTGAGAAGGAATGAAAGTATTTTATATAACAACTAATCTATAATTCGAGTTTTAATATTAATTAAGGGGAAATGAATGCAGATTAGGCTCAGTCATGCTTGTACCTTTGTAGTCCCAAGTAATTTAGTTTACTAGAAGTTTTATTCCAGCTGTGACCAAGTTGTGGAATGATCTTCCTAATCGGGTAGTTGAATACGTAGAACTTCAGACTTGCACCAAATGCTTTCATGTTGAGCTGATATAAGTCTTTTTATATGTTTATATATGAACTTTTAATGCTGTTACTGTTCTTAAAATATTTTATTTTAATTGTTCATTACTCTTCATATAGTTTATTTCCTTATTTCCTTTCCTCATTGGGCTATTTTTCCCTGTTGGAGCCCTTGAGCTTATAGCATCTTGCTTTTCTAACTAGTGTTGTAGCTTAGCTAATAATAATAATAATAATAATAATAATAATAATAATAATAGTAATAATAATTGGTGGTTATGCAATAGGTCAGCGTAATTAGCCCTGGGTAGAATGTATAACACATTTTCAGTCTTGATAATGCTGTATTCATTCATATATAAAATCGTAAATTATTTATGCAAAAAAAAAATTATATATATATATATATATATATATATATATATATATATATATATATATATATATATATATATATATTATTAGTTATTTTGATATTTGTCCTTACAAATTCTTGATATATATTTTGACGATTTCCTCCCATAGTTAATATTGTTCTTTTTTTCTTTTTAACGGTTTCTAAGAATTGGTAACTTTTTTTATTTAGTGCACGCGGTTCGGAAATCAATACCGTCCAGTTATTTTGCCGCACGGTTATTTCCCGCAGTGTTTTAAGGCCTCGTGTGAAGCCGGCCTGGAGAGATTCGTTTATTGGTTTTGCGATTCAATTTAATTAATTTTAAGCTTTTAATAGACTTCACAGTTCACGCTGACATTGGGCTGTTGATCTCAAGAGTAAATTATAAAGCACCCCTCCCCCTTCCCCCTAAAAAAAGGATATAAGAGAGGCCAAATAAAAAAGGATAAAGAATAGTTTCTTTATAAAATGTCCCAGTAGTCGAATCTTCCCAAGGTCGCTTCGAAGCAGAAGGTCCTTCGATGAATACATCATTTGTTGAAGTTTCATTGAGCTGATTTTTTTTTCTTTCTTTTTTTTTTTTTTGCTATTTTCTCCTTTTGTTCAGTTCTTTAGTGTTCTCGTTTATTTCGAAATGTCACCATTTCCTTTTGCAATTTACGGGTTCGCTTGTTTGAAGTAGATGGAGAATGTGTGCAAAAGAAAAAAAAAAAATTTTCTCTGTGAGTTTGTTTGAAGGAGATGAAGAATATTGCCAACATACATCTTGTAAGTTTGCCTTTTATGCAATATATTTTGAGAAAACTAAAGGAAAAAATGGGTCTGTTTAAACTGGAAATAATCTATAGAAAGCCATCTCAGTATATGGAAAATATCTGGACAAACTGAAAAGAAGGCAGGAAATTTACCAGTTGCTGAAGGGGCTGGGTTTCCATATAGTGTATCAGTTGATATTTTCTTAGATTTTGTACTTTTATTTAGCAGTAAGGTTCCCAATTTTATTTATGGGAAAATAAAACCAATATATCGGTTTAATAGAATCTTTGTATTAACTATGCTCTGGTTAGTTTACCTGCTACCAGTTGAGATACTACCGCGAGAGAGTTTTTGGGTCCTTTGACTGGCCATACAGTACTACATTGGATCCTTCTCTCTGGTTACGGCTCATTAACTTTTTTCCTACATATAAACTGAATAATCTGGCCTATTCTTTACATATTCTCCTCTGTCCTCTTACACCTAACAACACTGAGATTGCCAAATAATTCTTCCTCTCTCAAGCGGTTCAGGGCTACTCTCCTCTTGGTAAGGGTAGAAGAGACTCTTTAGCCATGGTCAGCAGTTCATCTCTAGGAGGACACTCCAAAATCAAACCATTTATCTTTAGTCTTGGATAGTACCATAGTCTTTCACTGTCTTGGGTTAGAGTTCTCTTGCTTGAGGGTACACTCTGCACACAGTTCTATCTAATTTCTCTTCCTCTTGTTTTGTTAAAGTTTTTATTGTTTATAAATGGAATATTTATTTCAATGTTGTTACTGTTCTTAAAATATTCTATTTTTCCTTGTTTCCTTTCCACACTGAGCTATTTTTCCTGTTGGGGACCCTGGGTTTATAGCATCCTGCTTTTCCAATTACGGGTGTAGCTTAGCAAGTATTAAAAATAATAATAATAATAATAATAATATGGTACGAATAATGATTATTGGTCTCAATATAGCAAAATTTTCGAGTTATAATAACAGTAGCCGTACATGTAAGAAGTTAGAATGGCTAATATTTATATAATTTAAGCACTTGATTAATTTAGTCAGTTTTACAGTGTTTGTTCAAGGAATTGTGAATCAGTATAGGCAAATTACTTAATAAATTAGAACTGTGGAAATGCAAACTGTAATTTCTAGTTAATTTTAATAATTTTACTGATATTTGAGACCATATTTTCAATAAAATTGTCTGTTTATTACGTTAATTATTTCAGTAACAACTTTATAAATAGAAGACGCTCTCTCTCTCTCTCTCTCTCTCTCTCTCTCTCTCTCTCTCTCTCTCTCTCTCTCTCTCTCTCTCTCTCTCTCTCTCTCTCTCTCTCTCTTTCAAACAGCAGAATCCAGCAACCTTTGAATACCAGTGTAGTTGAACAGGTAAAATAAACCAACTAAATTGAGAACATATTTACCAAACAATTTCCTAAGCAAACGATAGAAATTATGAATTCAAATAAAAGGGAAATTTCCTTAGGGTTTAGTCCCCTTTTCCCCAACTCCTTGCCGGAGATAAAAGAGTTGATAGTTAAGTCAAGAGAGAAGGGGGAAATAACAGTTGATTACCTAGTTATTTGTAGCGGTTCCTGTATTCGCTAGGGAAAAGTATTGGCTTGCATAAAGGAACTTGAAAGCAGTTTCTTACAATGGGGAAAATGTTCTAGTTTTAAAGAAGGAACTGTGAGCTTTCAAGCAGTTCTTGCATGCAGTGCAATTGTTAATCTAGGTTGTATCATAATAGAGAGAACTAGAAGGGCACTCAGTAGAGCGCAGACCTCCGCCGCTGCAGCCTACTTCTCGACCTTTTACCCAACCTTGACCTTGACTTTTGACCTTAACGGGTATTAATTGGCGTGGATTTTCATACACTCAAATATGAACGACGTTTGAAGTCTCTGTGACAACGATGTCTAAACTTATGGCTGATTACGTGAATTGGACATTTTGCTTGACCGTGACCTTAACGTTTGACCTTGACCCTCCAAAATTTAATCATTTCCAGCTTTGTACTTAAAAGTTAATCCCTGCAAGGTTCTTTACTCTACGATTAAGACTGTGAACAGGAAACTGTTCACAAGCAACCAAACACACACAAACAAACATACAAACAAGCAAACACACAAACAGGGGGTAGAACATAACCTCCTTCCAACGTCGTTGGCGGAGGTAATTATCCAAGTGTACACAAGATGAAAGCTCTCTATCACTAAGAGCAATCAAATCATTATGTCCCATTTCTTCTCAATTAATAATTTTGTTTATCAGAATAAACGCCATCGTGATATCCTCTGTGAGGAGAATGAGACTGATAGATTCACGGTGGATAAATCATTCATAAATATATTTCGAAAACCGTAAATATGAAATTAATACTGAATGAGAAATTACGAATATGTTCAATAGAAAAAAAAATTCTCAAAATACGTGACTTCACAGCTTCTGCCCAACATCTGTAAAGTGTGTAAGACGGCTACCTCCCAAAATTGGGGTATTTTACGTCGGCTACCTGCCAAAATTGGGGTATTTTACGTCGGCTACCTACTGAAATTGGGGTATTTTACGTCGGCTACCTCATGAAATTGGGGGATCTTACGTCGGCTACCTCCTGAAATTAGGGGATTTTACGTCTGCTACCTACTGAAATTGGGGAATTTTACGTCACCTACCCCCTGAAAGTGGGGTATTTTATTTCGGCTACCTCCCAAAATTAGGGTATTTTATGTCTCCTACCTCACGAAATTGGGGGATTTTACGTCGGCTACCTTCTAAAATTGGGGTATTTTACATCGGCTACCTCCCAAAATTGGGGTAATTTATGTCGGCTACCTACTGAAATTGGGGTAATTTACGACGGCTACCTACTGAAATTGGGGTATTTTACATCGGCTACCTCCCGAAATTAGGGGATTTTACGTCGGCTACCCCCTAAAAGTGGGGGATTTTATGTCGGCTACTTCCTGAAATTGGGGGATTTTACATCGGCTACCTACCAATATTGGGATATTTTACGTCGGCTACCTACCAATATTGGGATATTTTACGTCGGCTACTTCCCCAAAATTGGGGGATGTTATGTCGGCTACCTCCCAAAATTGGAGTATTTTACGTCGGCTACCTCCCGAAATTGGGGGGGATTTTACGTCGGCTACCTCCCAAAATTGGAGTGTTTTACGTTGGCTACCTCCCGAAAATGGGGATTTTACGTCGGTTACCTCTCGAAATTGGGGAATTTAACGTTAGCTACCTCCTGAAATTGGGGTATTTTTTGTCGGCTACCTCGCGAAACTGGGGGATTTTACGTTGGCTACCTTCCGAAATGGGGGTATTTTACGTCGTCTACCCCCTAAAAGTGGGGGATTTTATGTCGGCTACTTCCTGAAATTGGGGGATTTTACATCGGCTACCTCCCAAAATTGGTGCATTTTAAGTCGGCTACCTCCCAAAATTGGGGGATTTTACATCAGCGACCTCCCGAAATTTGGGGACTATTTTGGCTGCCTTCCGAAATGGGGGTATTTTATGTTGTCTACCCCCCTAAAAGTGGGGGATTTTACGTCGGCTACCTCTCGGAATTGGGGGATTTAACGTTGGCTACCTCCCGAAATTGGGGGATTTTAAGTCGGCTGCCTCTCGAAATTGGGGGATTTTACGTTGGCTGCCTTCTGAAATTGGGGGATTTTACGTTGACTGCCTTCCGAAATTGGGGGATTTTACGCTGGCTGCCTCATAAAATTGGGGGATATTACATTGGCTACCTCCCAAAATTGAGGGATTTTACGTCGGCTACCTCTCAAAATTGGGGGATTTTATGTGGGCTACCTCTCAAAATTGGGGGATTTTATGTGGGCTACCTCTCAAAATTGGGGGATTTTACGTCGGCTACCTCTCGAAATTGGGGGATTTTATGTGGGCTACCTCTCGAAATTGGGGGATTTTATGTGGGCTACCTCTCAAAATTGGGGGATTTTACGTCGGCTACCTCTCGAAATTGGGGGATTTTATGTGGGCTACCTCTCAAAATTGGGGGATTTTACGTCGGCTACCTCTCGAAATTGGGGGATTTACGTTGGCTACCTCTCAAAATTGGGGGTTTACGTTAGCTGCCTTCCGAAATTGGGAGATTTACGTTGGCTGCCTCCCGTAATTGGGGGCTATTACGTCGGCTACCTCCCAAAATTGGGGTATTTTACGTCGGCTACCTCCCAAAATTGAGGGATTTTACGTCGGCTACCTCCCAAAATTGGGGAATTTTACGTCGGCTACCTCCTGATATTGGGGGATTTTACGTCGGCTACCTCATGAAATTGGGGGATTTTACGTCGGCTACCTACTGAAATTGGGGTATTTTATGTTGGCTACCTCCCGAAATTTGGGAATTTTATGTTGGCTACCTCCCGAAATTGGGGAATTTTACGTCGGCTACCTCCCAAAATTGGGGAATTTTACGTCGGCTACCTCCTGATATTGGGGGATTTTACGTCGGCTACCTCATGAAATTGGGGGATTTTACGTCGGCTACATCAAGGAATTGGGGGATGTTACGTCGGCTACCTCCCGAAATGGGATGATTTTACGTTATCTACCTCCCAAAATTGGGGAATTTTACGTCGGCTACCTCCTGATATTGGGGGATTTTACGTCGGCTACCTCATGAAATTGGGGGATTTTACGTCGGCTACATCAAGGAATTGGGGGATGTTACGTCGGCTACCTCCCGAAATGGGATGATTTTACGTTATCTACCTCCCAAAATTGGGGAATTTTACGTCGGCTACCTCCTGATATTGGGGAATTTTACGTCGGCTACCTCATGAAATTGGGGGATTTTACGTCGGCTACATCAAGGAATTGGGGGATGTTACGTCGGCTACCTCCCGAAATGGGATGATTTTACGTTATCTACCTCCCAAAATTGGGGAATTTTACGTCGGCTACCTCCTGATATTGGGGGATTTTACGTCGGCTACCTCATGAAATTGGGGGATTTTACGTCGGCTACATCAAGGAATTGGGGGATGTTACGTCGGCTACCTCCCGAAATGGGATGATTT
>NW_027171967.1:32500-99820 GCF_036898095.1 Palaemon carinicauda
AAGGGCCCCATCTTTTGGTGGGTAATTCATTTTTGGCGAGAAACGTCGGATCAGGGGAGAGGGTCACTTCTCCTGAATCAGCAAACAGGATGTGTCCCTCTTCTCTTGATAATGCCACTATTTCGCTGAATCGAGCTCCCGAGGCGAGAGCAAATAAAAATATAACTTTCTGAGTCAGATCCTTGAGGGGGCATGAATCATTGTCCAAGTTGGAGGCGAAATGGAGCACCTTGTCTAGTGACCAGGAGATCGGTTTCGGAGGGGGTGCTGGGCGTAGGCGAGCACATGCTTTCGGCAGTTTGTTAAAGATGTCGCTGGACAGATCAATTTGGAAAGCATATAGAATTGGTCTAGTCAAAGCCGATTTGCAGGTTGAAATCGTATTGGCTGCTAATCCTTGTCCATGAAGGTGAATGAAGAAGGACATACAGAAATCAATGGTGATTTCTTTAGGATTTTTTGCTTTAACAAAGGAGACCCATTTCCTCCAGGATGATTCATATTGCCGTCTCGTGGATTCGGTCTTGTATTCCTCTAGGAAGTCTAGACTTTTCTTCGAGATCCCAAACCTCTTCTTTGCGGCAAGGGAGAGAAAATCATGAGATGAAGGTCCTTGATTTTCGATGATGAAGCGAAGACAGTCGACTTCTGTACTTGTTGAGAGAGAACTGGGCCCGGGAGAGGGATCAGCTTGGGCTGCAGCTCCAGGACCAGGGGGGTACCAGTTGCTCCGGGGCCACTTGGGAGCCACTAGGGCCGCTGTCCCTTTGAAGGTTCTCAGTTTGGAGAGGACTTTCAACAGAAGGTTGGTGGGAGGGAACAGGTATATCTTCGACCATCTGTTCCAGTCCAGTGACATGGCGTCCACCGCTTCTGCTTTGGGGTCCTCGTACGGGGCTACGTACAGAGGAAGTTGATTGTTGTCGCTCGTTGCAAAGAGATCTATCTGAAGTTCTGGGACTTGATGAGAGATGAAGGAGAATGATCTTGCGTCTAGAGACCATTCCGACTCTATCGGGTTTGTCCGAGATAGAGCATCCGCTGTCACGTTGCGGAATCCTTGTAGGTGAACTGCAGACAGGTGCCACTTCTTCTTCTCCGCCAGACGGAAGATTGGGAGAAGCACCTGATTTATCTGGGGCGATCTTGAGCCCTGGCGATTGAGACAACGAACTACCACCGAGTTGTCTAGGGTTAGACGGATGTGGATCGAGGGCGGCGGGGATAGCTTCTTCAGAGTAAGAAGGACCGCCATGGCCTCCAAGATGTTTATGTGGAACGTCTTGAATAGTGGAGACCAGGTCCCTTGAGCTTGTTTCAGGTGGGAGTGACCTCCCCAGCCCTCCAGTGAGGCATCCGTGTGGATGTTGAGTGAAGGAGGAGGGTGTTGGAGAGGAATGGACCTTTTCAGGGCCATTGCTTCCGACCACGGCTTTAGGAGGCGTCGAAGTCTGTTTGGAAGCCGTCTCTTGAGGTCTCTTCGAGCGATGGATGCCGATCGTCTCCAGACTCCCGCGGCATCCTTTAGCTGTGCACGAAGCACTGGGTTTGTCACTGAGGCGAATTGTAGAGAGCCTAGAACTCGTTCCTGCTGTCGTCTTGAAATGCGTTTGGATTTCAGTAGTCGCTTGACAGACCCTGCTATTTCCTTCCTTTTCTTCTGGGGGATGGAAAGGCGGTGTGACTGAAGATTCCAGTGGATTCCCAGCCACTGAAACTTCTGAGCCGGAGAGAGGCGAGATTTCTTCTCGTTGATCTTGAATCCCAGGTGTTCTAGGTACTGGGTAACTTCGTCGCAAGACTTTGTACACTCTTCGGGCGATGGAGCCCAGACTAGCCAGTCGTCGAGGTAGGCCATCACCTGGACGTTTCTTAGGCGGAGCTGTTGTACTATGGCATCCGCCAGCTTTGTGAAGATCCGAGGGGCCACATTGAGGCCGAATGGCATGGCCCGGAAGGCGTAGCTTTTCCTTTGGAGTCGAAATCCTAGGTAGGAGGAAGCGTGATGGTTCATTGGAATGTGCCAATAGGCATCCGCCAGGTCTATAGAGACCGTGTAGGAACCTTGAGGCAGAAGGGTCCTTATTTGTTGAAGCGTCAGCATCTTGAATTTGTTGTTCTCTATGAACTTGTTGAGGGGGGATAAGTCCAGAATGACTCTGAGCTTGTCTGAGTCCTTCTTGGGAACGCAAAACAGTCTCCCTTGGAACCTGGTGGACTTTACCTTCCTTATCACCTTCTTGTTCAAGAGGTCTAGAACATATTCTTCCAGAATGGGGGTCGATTGTTGGAAGAACCGCTGGAAGATTGGGGGTGGTTGCACCCAACTCCAGCCTAGACCGTTCTTGATGATGCTGTGTGCCCAAGGATCGAAGGTCCAACGATCCTGGAATTGGCGGAGTCTTCCTCCCACCGGAAGCACTTCATTGCTTCTGGTGTCCCGAGGACTTGTTGCCTCGGCCGCTAGCTCCCTTTCCTCCTCTACCTCTGGAGGGACGACGAGAGGCGTCTCTGCTTGCACCCCTGGACGAGCCTCTACCTCTGGCATGAAAGGTAGTGGATGGCTGCTCAAAGGCAGGGGTGAAGACCGGTGACTGTGACAACACCGGTTGGGGGACCAATTGAAAGGTCTGTTGTGGTTGGGCAACCACTTGGGAGGTAGCGGGTCCCGGAAACTGACGTCTTTGTTGACGTTGCTGGGGTTTCGGCTTCTGAGGTTTCCTCTTAGGCTGAGGTCCATCGTCCTGAGAGGTTTTCCTTTTCCTGGACATGCCCCACTTGTGGAGAAGGTTCCTATTCTCCGTGGCGGCTCTGTCCGTTATTTCCTTGACAAGGTCAGAAGGAAACAGGTGCTTTCCCCAGATGTTGGAGGAAATCAGCCTCCGGGGTTCGTGTTTCACGGTGGCACCGACAAACACGAATTCACGACAGGCTCTACGAGCCTTTATGAAATGGTACAAGTCCTTCATTACCGTGAGTAAGTGGGATTTGGCCAGTACCATGTAGTGATCGGGTACTGCTGTGTCACAGGCCATAACTTCAAGTTGGACTTGATGAGAAAGAGACGCTGCAAGCCTCTCCTTCGTGTCTTGTTCCCGGCGAAGGAGGTGATCATTGAGCTTAGGGAGGTCTTCATTAAACTGACGTCCGGCGACGTCAGGATCGAGCCTACCCACAACGAAAGTATGTTGGACATCTTTCCATTGTCTAGTGTCAGGGGGTGTCACGATGGAGAAGGGTCTGCACTCCTCCAGTGCAGGGCAGGGTTTTCCTTCTTCCGCCGCTTTAAGGCATGCAGCCAAGGCCTTTTCCAAAAATGGAAGAATCGCAGTGTCGGGTGCGACATAAGTAGGATGCTTCTTGCTCAAGGCAGGAAGCTTAGAGCAGGTAAAGCCCCTGCTCTTAAATGCGGAGGCTAGCATAGCCTGGGCCTTTGCGAGATCGAACACTATCTCTTCTTTAGGTTCGGTCTCCTCCTTCGAGGCAGGTTCGGAACGAAGCCGGACGTAACAGTCCGGGTAGGCCTCGAAGCTTGGGAAGAATTCCACATCTTCCAACGGGACCGTGCCGATTTTGTCACTAACAAAGATCCTGCCGGTCGCAATAACCATATGCTCTGCATACCTCCACGGGTTGGCATGAGAGCAAGCTGGGAGATCCTTGACCGAGATCTTCTTCGGTTCTCTGGATCCAATCATAGACCTGATGGACTCCTGGTTCTCCTTCAGTCTGTCGTCCATGACAGCTCTAATCAGTCGGATCAGTTCTTGGGTAGAAGAGGAAGGATCCGGGGTCGAGGAGGTAGACGGGATGGACACATCCGTCGGTGTAGGAGTAGGCGGAGGGATGGACGAGGGAGTAGCTCCAATCTCCGACTCGGTGTATTCCACCTTGTCTTCGTCCTCTTCGGCTCCTTGAGCCATAAGCGTCTTCTCCGTGTCTTCCGAGACGTCAGAGATCTGTTCATCCTCCTCGGAATCTAGGCGACACTCGTGCATGGACTGAGCCATGACCACATCAGGTTCCACCGTAATTTGGACAGTGGGGATTGCTTCCTTTGGAACCACTGAGTCAGGGGAGGCCTTAGGGAACAACAGGGACCTCAGTTCTTCGGTGGCCAGGTACGGTCCAGTAGCATTTCTCTGAAAACCACGCACCCACTTGCGCAGTTTCTCACGAGCAATGTCTCTAACCTCCGCTGAGGGAGGGTTATGGAAGGCCTCAACTAGGTAGGCCTGGCAGACCGTACATTCCAGTGGATTCCAGAACTTCCAATCCCCTTTCTTGTCTGAGCAAGGGGCGTGAGTCCTGCACGCCGTATGTCCGTAAAACTGGGAGCGTTTCACAGCACAGTATGCGAAATCGCACTTCATCTGCTCCTCCTGTGGAAGAAAGAGAAAATGAGTATGGGGGAGTCATAGGAATGGCTCTTAAAGTAAGTTAATATTAATCATTAATTTTAACTTACAGAAGGTGTGATGCATAGAGAGTGAAACAGTAAAGGAGAACACGCTCCATGCATCTCGCCCGGCTGGTTACCATAGGCTTGGTCCTGGGATAATCCAAATGACCGAGATCATTGGATATAGTTTCCTAGGATTCCCATTATATTGAAACTCCATGGAAAGCCAAGGACAAGGTTGGGATCGAATTCATTCGGTTCCCAGATAAGAGCCAGAAGGTCTCATTAAGGGAAACTGCTTCTGGCAACCAGCCGTGCTAAGATGCACATAGCATGCTGGAAATAGAAGAATGCAAAGAGACAGCATGACCACTAATAGAGCAGTACTAGGTACTGATCTTAGAAGCAAAGCAGCTTATCTATTTGCCAGGTAGGGCTATCTTAGTCTTATGATAGCTACAGAGAGGGGGTGCAAGTATTCTTGACGCCTCCGGGGCATCCGGCAAGCCGCCGGCACGCCGTAGCTCGCTCCAGCATAGATTCTGGCACTAGAACAGACAATTTGCAAAGTCAGTTAGATACCAGGATGGCGGCCGCCGGCACAACGGCGGCACGCCGGCAGGGAGCGGCGGCTCCGGCAGCCGGAGGATGCCGGATTGGTGACTGGGGTAAGGATGGTACAGGTAGCATCGGGTTGCCGGCAGTATATGCCGGCACTCCGGAGATCGACCGGCAAGCGGACGATTAGATAGGAGTAGGAGAGCTGCCGGTAGTAGCCGGCGGCAGCCGGCAGTCCCTCGGTACACGGGGGGCTGGCGGCAAGGGTAGGGAAGTCACCAAGAGGGAGGCAGGTATTGCCGGCAGAAGAGGCGGCAAGAGACCGGCACCCGGATAGATAGAGAGACAGGGGGAGGGGGGGAAGGATGCAGGAAGTACCTTCAGGGTTCCAGACATCCCTCCCCCTCCCTGAGGGGGTGTACCCATGATAGAGACAGGCTCTATCATCCATAAGCAGGGGTCACTAGGGACCGGGAGCAGGTAGCCCAAGGGAGGACTAGGGAACACCCAAGAGGGGGGGGGGGGGAGACTCCCCTATGCAGAGCTACACTAGGAACTAACCTTATAGGACACTATGAAGGTATATGTACCAGAGCGGACTGCACAAGGAAGCTCGGGTAGCCCTACTCTTCCACCCTAAGGAGGAGTTGTAGGACAGGGGACAGATGAGTATAAACTAACCTAAGCATAGGCTAGGCTATACAAGAGATAGGTGGGGAGGGAGAAGAGAGGGGTCTTCCCAGGAAGGGTTTCTGTACCAGAGCGGCCACAAAGGGAAGGGAGGACACTCCCTAACCTAAGATTAGGCTGATCGGCTAAAACGGTGCAAGAGTACAGTTTCAGCATGGAACAGAGAAACCTTCCTAACCCGACCTAGATCAAGGCTAAAAGTCCTGAACTAGGCAAGGAAGAAGACGTATCGCTATCGCAGGAAAGTCGTAGACTATCCTAGCCATAGAGGTAGGCTAGCCTAACCTCACTCTTAGACGCAATCCTAAAGGGGGTTCATTCCTTTAGGGAGGACTGAGAGGCGATATAATACTCTATTAGACAATAAATCCCTTTACTCAGAAAAGGGATCAAGGCTAATTAGAGGGAATGCCAAGGCAGGGGATGAAGGAAGCATATAGGGGTCCTAAGGTTAGGTTAGGCTAGTAAGAATCACTGACTAGCCTATCCCCTATATGGTCCCTGAAGGCGAAAACATTTGCATCACTAGTCAAAAGTATTGTAAAATAATAATGCCACTATCTTCATAACTTAGTCTAGGATCACTGATAAATCATGCATGAACACTTGTATATAGGCTCCTGGCCTGGGGGCTATAGTAGCCGACTGGTATGAGGTCAATCGATGACCGATAAAAAGCGTCTAAACACGATATAAAAGTTCCTAGCTATGAAGACTAAATAAACTAATGTATTCGATTAGTATATAAGGCCGGAAGCGTTGTTGTGGCTAACTAAATAGAACATGCAAAACAACAACGACGCCATAAAATGGCGGGTCCGGTAGAGGCACAGCTCTGCCACAAAACATCAATTATTTCGCGAAATAATATTTACTTTACGGCCAGAGCTTAATTAAACAATACTGGAACCTTGTACTCAACTTTCCAGAAGAAGGCGAGGCTGAAGGTAACGACATAGCGAAGATGCAAAGCGATAAAGTTCACACAAGGGAAAATCCGTCTCAGTAGGGCAGCTACTAAACTAAGGATAAAGACGCGCGTGACGTCATTAGAGCAATGGCGTCCGTTTGTTTACGTCTCGAGTATCAGTAGTAGCCACGAGTGAGATTAGCTGTGGAACGGCTCCCAGCTATTCTCAGCCCTTACACACCGAAGCGTTAACTCTGTTCGGGGTGGAGATAGCTATGTGGCACGACCAGACATGCGTGTCCCCTGTTGTATTACGATGTCTTAAAGGGAAACCTTTGAGATACTCGCTCCAGAAGTTAGAATTCTGTGATAACCTGTGGTTAAATTCTCTGGGAATATCTTAGTAGTCTTATACCCAAGGAAGCTACCAAACAGGAACCTTCCATCAGGACGCCATGGCTTGAGCCCAAAAATATCCATTTTTGACGCGCAATTTTGTGTATCAAACAACAGTCTAAGGATATGTGGATAACAACATTCCTTGTACATAGACGAACAGAAAATTCCTTTCAATAGGATTTAGCCAACTACAAAATAGTGGAAATCCTTCAGCTACAGGTTTAAAGGCCACTCATGAATGGCAGATGTCAGGATGCCTGAAAACTTTAAATCAATCAATCAATCATGAATGGCAGAGGCAAGGCGCAGTGACAATGCCGTAGAGACTGGTCATTGGCCAACTACAAAATAGATGAAATCCCTCAACTACAGGTTTAAAGGCAGCTCATGAATGGCAGAGGCAAGGGACATTGACAGTACCCTAGAGACTGACCTTATATACTTAAGATCAGCGCCCAAGCCTCCGTCCGCCCAAGCTAGGACTAGGGAGGAACAGGCAATGGCTGCTGATGACTCAGCAGGTAGACCTATAGGCTTCCCCTAACCCCTCATCCTTAGCTTACAAGGATGGTGAGGTTGCAGACACTACATGTAACTATCAAGTTTGAGCGGGACTCGAACTCCTGTCCGCCCTATCAACAGGCAGGGACGTACCCACTAGGCCCCAAGGTTGCGAAAGGGGGGGGGGGGGGGGCGCTGAAGCATTCGACAGTAAAGAGGACAAAATTAGGAAGTCTCACTTATAAGTTCATGTAGCTTTCAGTTTTTTTTCTGGTACGAATACGTATTATTTCGTATAATCACATTATTTAATTCAATATTTTTCTGTGGGAAATTTTTGCTGGAAATGGTTGTAGTCTCTGTTGCTTTTGGGGGTGGGGGTGGTGCTATTTGTACTCCACTCTATTGAGTCCCTTAGACTGTAGCCCATAGATTTTGTGCGTGTGTATATATATATATATATATATATATATATATATATATATATATATATATATATATATATATATATATATATATATATATATATATATATATATATAGGGCACAATTAAATTCCTGGATGTTTTTGCTTGTTTACCATGTCTAATAAACTAAGCTGGCTATAATTTCTTATCAAATTAGAAAAAGAAAAGTGTTGGAGAATTTGAAGCCAAAGTTTTAATTTATCTATGCAGAAAATGTAATTATCTGATATTATTTGAAATCAGTGCATGGATGCACTTAAAGAGAAGTTGTATTCAGTAATGTCTTCCATTAATAGTTAGTTATTCTCCCTAGTAAAAAAATTGTATGCTATAAGTGAAATTTACTCTTGTTTTAGTTTGGGTTTATTTACGAAGCATAATATTGAACTTGTCTGATATTTTTTTCTTTTCGTTTCAGGTAAGACCATTTGAGTATGGTTCGCAATTGGGAGATAAGTGGGTGTAGATTAAACCCTTCGAATCACAGGTAGGCTAATTTTTTATATTTTATTTAGTGGGATTAAGCGAAATTTTCACTAAAACGTTATCCTGTTTTTGCTTAAATAATCCCCAATCCTCCAGAGACCAAAGCAATATAGATGAATTGGGGTATAAATATAAAATTATAGTAATGGGTTTGATGAAAAACTTGATATAAATGCATAGGATTTTGAGAGATACTACAGTCTAGGATGATAACAGCACTACTTTAAGCATGGAGAGTCATATCTAATGGAACTCTTTAGTGTATATAAAACTACGATTAAGATTTCAGACCATTCTAAATAGACACAAAAGGTTAATGAATACAAATTTTGATGATTTTGGACTACAACCAAGATTATAGCTTACATGGCAGATAGTACAGAGTACTGTAGGTTCTATGCAGTTTCTTTTTTACCCCAAAGAAACATAGTTTCTTTCCAAGCTGTCTTTGGCTACAATTTCAACCTAGACAAGAATAAATCCTCAGAGGAATTACATTTCCCTTATACAACATTGAATCCATAAGATTAGGATTTTTTTATTTGATCTGGAGGTCACTACAACATTCTTTAATAATTATGTTTCAAAAAGCGCACCTAGAGTTGTGGTGGCCGATGTAGTAACATCCCTGACTGGTGAACCCCAGACTGGGGTTCGAGTCCCGCTCATACTCGTTAGTTTATTTGGTCGTTGCAATCCCATCATCCTTGTAGGCTAAGGAGGGGGTATGGTTTGGGAGAGCCAATAGGTCTATCTGCTGAGTCATCAGCAGCCATTTCCTGGCCCTCCTTGATTCTAGCTTGGTAGGAGATGGGGCTTGGGTGCTGATCATATGTGTATATGGTCAGTCTCTAGGGCATTGTCCTGCTCGATAGGGCAATGTTACTGTCCCTTGCCTCTGCCATTCATGAGTGACTTTTAACCCTTTTAAATAGGCACCAACATTGTATAATTAGGCAAATTACTGAGTCATTAGGTATATTATTTACGTTTGATCAGATTGAACGAGTCATTTCATATTGATAAGCTGTCATATTGATGCATAAATCTGTCTCGATATCACAATGAATTAATATCGATATTGTGCAATATTGAATTATTTCTTAAGAACATTGGATGACTGAATGTTTTGTCAAAAATTTCACGTAAATCAATAATTTGAGATTTAGAAAAATTACTAGGAATTGTGTTTTGGGAGGGATGTGAATGTTTTTAAAAATGCTGTTCAATCATATAAGTAAGATTTATCTTGCAAGTTTGGATCTTGAAGTGACGTTGAACACTTTTATTGAAGTGATTCCAAGAATAAACATGATCTCAAGTAACTGGACACAGCAAGAAACGGGTGACTAATTTTCGTTGACCTGTGAATTGCTTTATAATACAGCCCCTTCTAACCTCATTGGTAACTTACCTCACTTCATGTTACATTTAAGAGTTTTCTAATTCATTCAGTTTGTGCTGATGTTGGAAAACAATTTTTTTTTAACTGGGCTTTCTATAGGGAAGTTTTGGTTCAGTTTAATTTGAGAAGTGTGCCATGGGAAGGGAAGAGTTGTCATGGATGGTGACAGTATTGAATATGTCTTCCCGATTTCCCCCTTACGGGCCAGAGCCCTTGGCGTGCATATTTGGTGCATGGTTAGTATAGAATAAACGAACGAACACTTCCCTTATCCAAAGATCACCATTGAGTCTTTCCTATAACATAATCATCAAACCAGAGAGCAGTTTACCTCATTCTATGGGGATATAATAAGCTCCCACAAGACATCCGAATGATTGAAGATATTAAGGCTCTCAAGAGGAAACTGAAGACTTGCTTATTCCGCGAGGCCTTTGACAGTGACGATTTAACAGTAAATGAGCAATATGTTATATGAAATGTTGAATACTCTGAACGAACAAGATAAAATGACAGTTAAGGTCCTGTAGAGAGTAGGGTTCCCCTGCTGTATATGACAGGAAAAACAGCCATCAAAGTAACTAAGTATCAACTTTAGCTTCTTCACTGATAACTTCACTTACAGCAGTATTATCCTTCTCTTTTCAATCTTCATTATTATTATTGGATTTTTCTGGTGGATCGATAACTTTTCAAATATGAAGAACATGTCCAGGCATACCATCTACCGACACATTATTTTTGCAATTTATTCCAGTCACAATTCAATTTTTCCAATTCAATATACTCCTAGTGCTTTGTGGTTTTACCCAAATGTCTTCCCATAGCTTAATATTTACAATCTGTATGTGATTATCTCCAATCATAACAAAACACTGCTGGTTATGTGACAGTCTTCACTTGGCCAGATCTAGTTTACATGTACCAAAACACTGTTTCTAATTTGGTGATGTTTCCTCTCTCTGCCGTCAACTTTAACTGTCCTATGGTGACCCTCTGCTATTCCATTACCATTCGATCAATATTTCACCATGAATCATCGCTGAATTTTCAACCTTTTGAGAAACCTTTCCATTACCTTGATCAAAAAATTGTTTTAATGTCCATCTGTAGCTTAACCAAAGGACCCCTCTATTAAAACATATCTTTCAATAAGGAGGTAACACATTCCACAGACTCCTACCTGAGTCATTTCCATGTGGGAAAATATTTAGGTCCACAATTTACCTTATATACTGTATGTACATCCCTCATCTATAATGGGATACACAATTCCAAGTTTCTCCAACTACCTTTCACTTCAATTTCTTCATCCTCATACAATTGGAGCAGGATTAACTGCCTGTCACCTCACGCACCCCCGTACCACTTTCCAAACTGAACGTCTGGTCATAGCACAGTCTATTTTCATTACCAAGAATAGGGTTTGTTTTAGTTCAACTTGGTGCATATTGTGCATTGCTTTCAAGTTGACCGCACAAACTGTTGCATCTTCATCACTGGGATTATTCTCTTCAGTTGTTAGCCTATGAATATTAACTCTAGTTAAAGCATCAGCTTAATATTTTGAGGCTGGGACATTAGTAACCATTATCCTGATGTCAAATTCTTCAATTAGGTTCCTTAAAATGCCCGGCCATCACTTAACAATTATTTCAGCCCTATCTTTCGTATTGATCCTTTTCTGTTCTCTCAATGTCACATTCCCTCATCCATACAATGTTGCAGAATCCATCCTCAGGTTAACATCCATCAGACCACTCCAATGCCAGATTAACCCCACAACATTAATCTGATTATAATCAAATGTATTCCTTAGCCATGCTCGGCGTCAATGACCTTCGATGTCAGGATGCCAGAGAACTTCAAATCAATCAATCAATCCTTAGTCATGCAGAATCCTCAATCCTCCCCGTTTTTCATCTGTCTTTTACCGAATCCTCCTCCTTGAGAATCTTGTCTTGTTTCATCAATTTCCTCATCATCACAGTACGGTCTCCCATACAATCAGTCCGTCTGGTTTGCTCTGCTCTTCATATACCTGCATGCCACTTGTAGCTAACTGTGAGGTAATGACCCACTAATTTTCCTCATAATGAAAACTATTCTCTTCTAGTGAGGTGTTGTGGCAGAATCGTCATTATATTTCCTCAGAAGAAATTAAGTTCTCAAATCCTATCTTGTATAATTTTGAGTCCTAAGGCCACCCCTTCCATCCAGTGGCTCTCATGGTTTTGTTGCTAAACCATATTTTCTAAGGTTGTGGATTATTTACCCAACTTTTGCCTGTTATTCATTAACAAAGATGTCATTAATGTATGAAATTGTGGCAGCCTTAATCTCCTCTGATTTCAGTAACATGTCTTCCAGATTTTCCCCATGAGGGGTGGCATGGTATTCAACCCGCTCCTAATCTGTTTAGGCAGTACGTTCTGCGCCTCTATTTTACCAATTGATGTATCCATTACTTCTTTGTAAGTCTTATTTGCAGTTAAAATGCCATCAGACCAACAAATGATCTCTCCCATTACTTGCTTCTACTCTCAAAGTGTCTCACAGGAAATGTTGGTCACATTGTCCACCTTTTAGCATTCTCCTTTGGTGTTTACCTTGAGATAACAATACTGATTAAACAACTATATTAGTTGTTCCAACAGCAAGAGTGGTAAAATTCCTCTTTTTACTTTCTCACCAGACGCCAGATAAGCCAAAAGCCTGTCAGTCATCATGACCCAGTGTGCAGAATCTTCTCCATTCCATGCAGTCTATATTCACTTACTGTTCCTCAATCTCTTGAACAGATGATCTCCGTTTCTCAATTGCCATCTTAATGTTGTCCCTCTATCTAATTCTTGGTCTTTGTATGGGCCTTCTACCATGTGGTACCCATTTTAGAAATTTTTACTTCTTTCTCCAAAACCTAATAGAAGTAGGAAAGCCTTTCTCCAACAGGATAATTTGAAAAAGACTGTCAGCATTTTCCTATAAGTTCTACGAGTTGTGTTGGCATTTTGGCCGGAACGTGTGCTAGAGTGAAATCCTCATGATCTACCATTGTTACGGAACAAATCTCTTAGAGGAAAAAATTCTAGAGATGTAAATGCTGGATCTACAGAGAGAAACAGGATTTTTGAGAAAGGGACTTCAAAGTGCCACTTTGTGTTTTATCATCCACTTGTTCTGCTACATCATTGATTCTGTTTACCTAAAAAAAAAAAAAAACAGGACCCAAAATCAGGTTAAGAAAAAAAAAGAAAATTTTCTGCGCATCAGACACTGACCTAACTATAGAGGAACACACTTGTTCCCTATGTTTAATCAAAAAACTCCTAAAGGCTGCTACAGCCTCAGAAGACCCATTGGAAATAGTTTTATCTAAACAAGTCCAATAATCCAAAATAAGATTAAGATACAGATGTCCCATAAACTTCCCCTTTATAAGATTTGAAATAACCCCTACCATAGACTCTTCAAAAGAGAGTACAGTACTGTATTTCAATAATGCTCCCAACCTTATTAAACTGCTTTTCTTTATACACCATCTTGAAAACCTTGTACATAAAGATTTCCATTCATTAAAATAAATGATGGGTTCAAGAGAAAAAGATATGAACCATAAACAAGGTTAGGCCATTGATTTGTTTTATAGATCCCAGTAATCTTTTGAGGAAGAAAGGCTTCAATACTAAACAGGAAGTAGGATTAGCGGGTTTTCTTTGACTTGAGATGATAATTTATCGATTATACAATATTTATAAATCCTGAGAATTTGTGGGGCACATGTCTTTTTGGAAGTGGCAGCTTCTGATGACTCAAGAATGAGAAGTTTTAGAGCTTACATTAAGTAATTTATTAGGATACCTTTCAGAAATACGTTTCCTTAACTATCGAAAGGGAGCTACCTCATCAAAGTCAGGCTATCCCTCCACACGATCTACATCTTCATAACCTGATGGATTTTCTAAAACGTTAACCACTGGCGCTCACTTCAGTTTACTTTGAATGGGAGCCTTTCCACCTGCGCTAGGCAAATAACTTGTTTCAGCAGTTGACGTACTAGCACCTACATTCACACCATTAGAGAAAACTTGAGATACGCAAGTGGCCGATCCTCCAGTAGTTTAATGTGCACTGCCATCTGAAACATGATGCAACTGATAAGCTTTTGCCGCAACTTTAGAAGATTTTTCTAATATAGGCACAGCACACAGTTCATCTGGAAGCATCTAAAATGTCATGCCATTAATATACTGTAGAATTAAATTGGTTATTCATGAGTGCTTATTTCAGCAGGCAGGAGGATATTAGGATTCAGGCTACCAGCCCGGACTTTTACCTCGGAATCTAATGGCCGTAAAGAGCAGACTGGGTCATGGATGTGCGATGGTTTTGCAGTAGAAGAGTGTGAAGTAACTCAAGAACATTAGGCTCTTTAGAGAGGTAATCGACTCTGTGGTACACTGTGTGCCATCTGACTGGTGTACTAGAACCACTAAGTAAAATTTGAGGAGTTGGGGTTGGGTTTGAAACTGAGCAGGTTAAGTTAGGCTAGAAACTCTGTCTTTGCCCAAATTCTCACTGGCCTTCTAAGAATTAACAAATGAAGTAAAGTTTGTTGGTATCAAAACCTGAGAGCTCATTAATGATTTGAGTGGTATCATCATTGTCTTTCCCACTGTAATCAACTAGCTTAGGCTTTTCTGGATTTTCCGCTGAACCAAATGTTAGCCTCCTTTCAAGTTCAGAACTTTTAATCTGATCAGCCACCAATTGAACAAACCTCTACATAAGATGCACAGAAAGGCCTTCACTTTTCCTCACAACTATCATCTAAGTCAAAACATTGCCTCTGGATTAAGACTCAAAACGTTTGAGGATCATGATCACACAGAAATGAATCCCTTGAATAATCTATACAGGAATTTCTAACATATCCAGGAAAAGACATTCCTTAAGATTGCTGATTCCCTAAATATTACTACACAATCTGAAAATAGTAAAATGAGTTGATGAGAAGACTGAAATAAAAAGCATTCATGGATAACCTTAGTTAAGGTTATTGCCATTAACAACTAGATTGTCTCAATAAACTACTAGAGGCCTAGGCCTATTGAAAGGAAAGAAAATAGGAAACTTTTATTTTGGGGGTAAATGTCGACATAAGACATGCTTCAAAAGAGAAGCAATATGAGCATCAGGGTGGGGGGAGGGGGCTCATTGAAATAATTGGGCCTTGCACAGACCACTGTACACTGAACTTCCCAGAATGTACCATCCAGTACGTAGTTCAGTATAAAGGGTGCCATTAATTTTAATAGTCTTACGTTCTCCATCAAAAGTCTCGATACTATACAGTATTATAGAAGTAATATTCTAGCTGAGACCTCATTGTGGAAGACCTTCCTAATCCGGTAGTTTAATAGGGGCACCTTAGATTTAAGAAGTTAAAACTTCTCACAAATACTTTTATGTTAATCACTGATCAGGTTAATATGTCTCCTATTGTGGTTCATATATGTCATCCATTTAACATTGTTTCTGGCGTAGATATATTTTATAATTTTTATTTCTTGATAGTTTATTTGTAATTATTTCCTTTGCACACTGGAATGTTTTCCTGTTGGAGCCCGTGTGCTTGTAGCATTTTGCTTTTCCAGGGTTGTAGCTTGGCTCATAATAATTATAATAATAATAATAATAATTCTCATCCCTCTGCCTCATCGTACTTAGGGCTTGTACTGTAGTTCTTGGTGACAATGATCACTTGTTTTTTTTCCTAGATATCAAGTGCAAAACTTAAACCAAATACAAATTTCCTTGGTTTATTCTTCTGGGTTATTTGAATTCTTCAATAAACCATTATAGTTTCTAACAGGTTTAGTCCTGTGTGCTTCAGTTCCAAAAGCTCCCCGGAATCCCGGGTTCTTCAACTTCTTAGTGGACCCTTGCTAAGTTTTTAAGAACTAAACTTGACATTTCTAGTCTGCTTCTATCTGGGATGTTCAGTAATTATGTCTCATTTGAATAAGGGTTTAGGCATGTACAGTACATGATTTTTAGGATTGGGATGAAAAAGAGAAAAATATACTGTAACACAAAAGAGTTTTCATGACTGTACTATTCATATACACTTTTACTTATCTGCACTGAACTTATAACTTCCCAGACTAAACTAAAGATGAGATTGGCTGGTTGATACTTGTCTAAGGGTCTAAATGGTACTGGCTGCAAGAAGTACCTATTTTTGGATTCTTAATTTAGGAATCCAAACCAAAACCAGTGAAATTGGGCATAGGTATCTGGTAAACAGGTTTATATGAAAAATTTTAAAGTTTTAAAAGACGTTAAAACCTACTGTATACAGATTAAGATAGAACCTTGTTTGTGGAAGATTAGGAGACTTTAATGTTAGTAAAGTATTGATTAAGGTTTCAAAACTTATAGTCACCAATGTTTAATGTACCAAATTTTGTGTACCATTTATGGACCTGTCTCAAAAAAAAAGCCTAGCACAGCAGACTGTATACAGTATTGAGGCTGTATACAGTGTCTTTTACTGTAATTCCTACAAAAGATTCAACTCAGTTTAACTTATCTTTACTCCAAATTCTTAATGTAAGCCCTATGGGTTTAGAAGTGCGAGCGACCCTCAGCCGTGAGAATGAAATCCTCAGGAACGTGCTCCGTTCATTTATATACAACTTTCACCACAAGAGCAGACACCTCCTCAAAGAATAGGTCGAGCAAAGAAGAGGAGGCATTTAGAGGATATTCCTCTTGAAGTTTTCTCTGGGAGGAAAACTAAAATGACTATGACGGGTGACCAACTAGTCTCTTTTCCTCCTTTTCTAAGGTTTGTGATAGACCACAAGAAGGAGCACCAACTCAGGAACTCATCGGAGTTGCTCGTTGTTCCAATTAAGGACTATAAAGAAATGTCATAGCCTAAAGTGGTAAAATGTCTAGAAGCCGAGAGAGTGGAGCCACATTCTACAGATTCTAGACCAGGGTTCCCGAAGTTTACGGGTGAATATAAGCTTTCTTTGATAGAGATACTGTAGTTTATCGGAGAGGATCAAAATCGATCCGGGAGACATCGCCATCAAAATACTGAAAAACCATCACCACAATCTAGTCTGGACCCCGAGTCCTTGGACGAAATGGAACTTCATCCGAATGCCCTCTTGACGCCTTACCTCTTCATCCAAATGCCCTGTGACTCCTTACCTCTATCCCTTTTCCAGGGAGAGAGAAAGTCAGGGAGAAGAAATGTGTCTCTTCAAAGAAAAAGAATAAGTTGGCACCTACTACCAGCAACTCTGTAGGGTCTTGTTATCGGGTATCTCCTCTGAAGAGGGTGTAACTTGCGACCAAGAAGATGCAACTTGTGCCCCCAAGCCCTCTAAGACTTCCCATGTCGCCGAATTGCCGGGTCCTGATGACGTGAGGCCCTTAGAGTCTATCTTTACCGAGCCTGAGGAGTGTTCCTTCCTAAGTCTTATGACTCATCAAGGAAATTAACAACCTAGGTGACGCTCCGAAAGTTCCCATCAAAGCTCGCACTTTTGCTATGGTCGTGTAAGACGAATAAGACTAACCAGAAACTGGAGACCCAGGTTTCTGCGACTAAAGATTTACTGCAAGAAGCTCGTTCTTCTAAAATAATTCCGGCTGTTTTTTCAAAGTAGAGAAAATTTTATGTGGCAAACGGAGCTCGTCCTTCCCCGCTTCCCTTAGACCTCGAGGTAGCGACACTAACCCCTGGGATGTCAGCAAAAAGGCTAATGCAATAAGCATCACTTTTTTCAGCCTTGGAGGCCATGAATAAGGAGGCAGCAGCAATTTCATTTCAAATGATACAGATCTGTGTAATATTTTATGTGGAACCAGAAGTTCCAGGGAAGACAGATGCTTGACCAGTCTCTGCCAGTTCTTTGCTCTGAGGGATTCCCATGTCAAGAAGGGTGCTGCGAGTTTCTTCAATCTCTGCAACCTGTCCTATGATGGGACCACTGGTCTGGTATGCTTTCGTATTTTGCGGTATCCTAGAATCTGGCTGATTCTTAGATACTTCAATTGCACAAAAAATTGGTTTATCAAGATTTTCGGTGATCAATCTATTTTGGAGAAGTGTTTTAATTCTTTCATTCAACCTTGTTTCGAGTTTTGTTCTGTCTGGTCTTCAGCTGCTGATTCTCATCTTAATTTGTTGGACAGGAACTTAGTCTATTAAATTTCTTATTCCTGATCTCGATATTAATCTCTGGCACCGTCGTTCAATTAGTTCATTATGCATGTTGCATAAGATTTTTCATAATTGTGATCATACTTTACATTCAGATCTTCCCGGACAGTTCCATCCTGTTTGTAGTGCAAGGCATGCAGTTAATTCTAATAGTCAGGCCTTCTCTATCATGAGGCTCAATACTACACAGTACTCTAGAAATTTTATTCCAGCTGTGACCAAGTTGTGGAATGATCTTCCCAATTGGGTAGTTAAATCGGTAGAACTTCAAAAGATCAAAGTTGCTGTAAGTGTTTTTATTTTGAGCAGGCTGACATAAGTCTTTTTATAGTTTATATATGACATATCTGTTTTGATGTTACTCTTTTTAAAATCTATTGTTAATTTTTTTCTCATCGATCGTTTATTTATTTCCTTTCCTCACTGGGCTATTTTTTTCTACTGGAGCCCTTGGGCTTATAGCATCCTTTTTTTCCAACTAGGGTTGTAGCTTAGCTAATAATAATAATGATAAATAATATGAGGAACTTGCCTTTGCAGGTGCAAAGGCAATGATGTTTTTGGTACACCAGGTTGCTTACCAGTGGAATAACTGGGTACTGTACTGAAGCGCAGGGCACAGTGGTCAACAAGTTCGTCAAGCATATAGTATGGCCTTCAAAGACTGTCTTGGAGAAACAACTCACTGACTGAAAGTGCCCCTCTCTTTCTCCTAGACAAAGCAGATGCAGTAGTGGCAAAGTGGGAAAAGGCAAGTCTTCTTCAGGAGGGGTGTAACCTTTAAACTGCCACAACATTCCTACAGTGCCTGCAAAACAACTTTCCCCATAGGCAGCCAACTATGAGAGAGTGTCACAACAACAACTACAGTTCCAGAGATCTATTGACCAGAACGAGCCCTTTTGCCAAAAACATCAAGCCAAACGAGAGGACGATTGACGACGACCTTGTTAGGGATGGCGATTCCCTGTCACCACGTGTGGGGGGGGATGCCTTTCGAGTTGTTGCACAAAGTGGTAAACTCATAAGGCAGAACCTTGGACGGTAGAGGTTCTTCATGTCAGATACCACCTGTTCACCAACTCTCTCACTCCAGTACCGATGAACAAGTCATTGTATTCAAGAGGATCCATCAAAGACCTACTCCTTTGGGAGGTCAGGCAGATGTTAGACAAGAAAGCATTCGAGGAGGTCAGTGAATCGTCTCCAGGATTCTACAGCAACCTGTTCTTGAGGCATAAGTTGTCAGGAGGCTGAAGACAAATCATCGATCTGTCCCATCTGATCAACTTTGTTCTGTAAACGAAGTTCAAGATAGAGACCCCCAACACACTCCTACAAACAACAAGGACTTTCTTGTGTCCTTAGATCTGAAAGACGTATACAGTACTTCCAAATTCCATTTCATTGGAATTCAAGTAAGTGTCTTTGATTTGCTCTGGGAACAAGGAAGTTTATGTTTTGGGTTTTCTGCTTCAGACGTTCCGCAGCATCTCAGGTGTTCATGAGGGTGTTCAGACTTTTCTCATGTGATGGAAATAAAGACTTCTCCATTACCTTGACGATTGGCTGTTGTTCGCAGAGTCAAAGTCCCAACTTTTACACTACAGGGACCTTCTCCTCCAAGTTTTGTCAGGATTTGGGGATCCGGGTAAATTTCAAGAAGTCTGTTCTTACCCCCAAGTTAAGAGTTTTGTCTACTTAGGAATGAGTATAGATATAGTCCAAGGAAAAGTGTTCCTATCACATGACAAGTTACTGAAGTTGAAGAGTATCGACACCCATCTGGACACAGGAATCCCTCACAGGAAAGAACTGGCCGAGATTGGTTGGGAACCTGTCTTTCTTGGAACGTCTGGTTCCACATGAAAGATACACCTTTGACCCATACTATGGACTCTAAAGTCCAGTTGGAAGAAGAGGTACGACCTCCCAAACGTTCTAGTCAAGGTGACACAGGAAGTCTGAAAAGACCTATCGTGGTGGTTGCAGGGGAAACCCCTGATTGAAGGGTCCCCGTTGCAGGTTCTCCCTCCCAGAACTCTTCCAGTTATCAGATGCAACGTCTTCATATCTTCATAGGATTTAAGGATGCCAATAATTTCTTGTTGTAGGGTGATCTTAACACTGAGGTGTATCAATACAGCATCTGTGCTCTGTACTCTACTGAATTATGCCTACACATATTGGAAGAAGAAACAGTGCCTGGTAGAAAATTATTTCATTATTTTTCAGATCTTTTTCAAATTCTTAAATTTCTTTATCTATTGGCTCCACTCATCGATGCTAGACATCTTGCAATGAGCCCCTTTTTTCAATATCAAACTTACCCGATGATCATATAGCTGCATCCCTGCTGCCCGACAGAAAAAATCTACGGGCGGAATACGCCAGCGATCGCTATACAGGTGGGGGTGTACATCAACAGCGCCATCTGTCAAGTAGGTACTCAAGTACTCGATGTCAACATAGAACCAAATTTTCCCTCTGTCGTGCCACAGGCAAGACCTACTAAATACGCCGTCCCTAACTGGATTTGTTTTCACAACGAATTGGTGAAGTACACTATTCCAGTTTTGAGCTTTCGCTATGCAGGGGTTTTATCTTCATTTCAAAACTTGAACTCGTTTTGGATAGATTTTATTATGGCCGACCCTTCCCTTAGACGGAAGTGTTGGTGACGAAGAGAGTATGGACTCTCATTCACTTTTAAATGGCCGACCCTTCCCTTAGACGGAAGTGTGTTTAGGTTTTTGGTAATTTTGCTTAACAAGTTATAGATCTATTTATTTTATATCTCTCCGCCTTTATAGGCCTCTTCGATTAACTTTCCATTTATTATAAACTTATAAAAATTAATTTTTATGTTTGTTTATATGCGACCTTTCCTAATAGTAGGCGGTCCTTACTTGGAACCGAAGTTAATTAACATTGAGCCCGTCATTTCGTATTTACCTTTTAAGAATTTATACTTTTTTAATTTTAATGTTTTTGAAAGAATTTCTTTGATAGTCTCGTACTGTTTTCAAAGATGAACTAACGTTTAGTTTAGTCTCCGCAGTTGTTGACGTTCAGAACGTTCAACATGCGCTCTATCGTTACGATAGAGAGAGAGTATTTCACGGTTTCACGTTGCAGTAAGAGTAAACCGATTCTAGCGTTTCGTTCATTCTTTCTTAGCTTAAATGGTTTAAATTCTAATAAAGGAACTTTTTATTTGGGAAACCTTTCAGTTTTTTCCTTTAGCAAATAATATGTTTTAACGATATATAATTGGGCTCTTCTCTCAGGTTCTAAGTCGAGAGAGAAGAGAGAGAGAGATAGAGACGGAGGGAGAGAGAGGAGAATAAACGTTTCGTTCAAGCGGGTGACGTTGTTCTCGTTTTTTACTCTTCTCCCTAGTCGCTGTTGGGGAAGAAAGTAAAACGTTTCTAGAGTTTTATTCTTGTTCCCAGGCTTTATGCGGTGAGAGATTTTAAACGTAGTTTATTTGATCTAGTGTTTAGTCTCTTTTCCAGCCACTGAATTCTTTATCTTTAATTATGTTTTTCTGTTGCATTGTAAACTGTTTTCGCAATTACTACCTTTTAATGAAGGATAGGATTGCGTGTTTCAGGTAGAAATCAGTTAAAGTTTCGATTTCAGTGAAATAGTGCAAACAGAAAATCAAAAGTGATAAAGTGATATGCGCAAAGTGTTACAGTGTTGCGTTCGAGGGTTCGTCTGTTCGTGCCAGTTGTTCACCTAGTCCGGGACCTCTTACAAGCTCCCAAGCCCAGGGGAGAAGTAATGTCGAACGACTTATGGGTTCCACAGGCCTTGATCGACGAACAGACGTTTCCCTTGGTGGTTTCTAGTGTATCTACACACGTTGCCGACGTGATCACCCCACCCACACAAAGACGAGAGAGCCCATTTATTCCTCGTCTGCGGAAGAGGTTTCTCGCAGAAACCATGGACCAAATCTTGCAGCTTTTTAAGTGCAAGTCGGTCCCTTCCGCGCAAGTCCAACGGCCTAGGTGTAGCCACTGGGTCAGTTCGGACTCGCTGCAGTCATCCGACGACTGCACACCTCCCAAGAGAGGCAAGGTGGTACCGCAACAGGCAGTAACTCCGTCTGTTGCCGCACCAGCTGTTTTAGACCCTCAGTCACAACGGACAGTAGCTCCGTTTGTTGCCGTCTTTTATAGACCCTAGTGGTCCATTCTGCAGACTATGCAGTCTCAGCTTGCTTCCTTCATGCAGGAGTATCGTGCTGAGAAGGTTGACACTGCACCTGTTAACCTACAACCTGCCACGGTTGTGCGCTCAGCAGATACTGCGGCTGCCTGCTCCCACACTCCACCTGTGAGAGCTCCACCACCGATGCGCAGTCGACCCTGCCAGACGCATGTTCATGCTGCACCCTCCGTTGACATGCGTGAGCTACCGCATCGGCAGTGGGAAGGTGCTGTAAAGCTGCCGTGTTTTGACGCAATGCGGCATGCTCCGCAACCCACGGCAGTCCCTCCCACGCACCAGCACTCCGCTTTTGTTGTTGCCAGCTCCCACACTCCGACTGCGGAGAAGGTTGACGATGCACCCGTTGGCCTACAGCCTGCCACGGTTGTGCGCCCAGCATGGCTGCCTGCTCCCACACTCTTGTTGTGAGAGCTCCTCCACCCATGCGCTGTCGACCCTGCCAGACGCATGCTGACTCCCACAGACACACGGAGCACTCCGTTGCCGTGCGTGAGCTACCACAAGCTGCCGTGTTTTGACACGGTGTGTCAGCCTCCGCAACCCACTGTGGTTACCGCCACTTGCCCGCAGCAGACTTGTCAGTCAGGAGTTGAGGCTTCCCCACACAGCTTTGGTTGTTGCCAGCTCACAGACTGTCAAGCAGTTACATAACGTTGCCTTCTGGTCTGCTGCTTATGCACCAGTGAAACCCTCACTGAGATAACCTAGCTTTTCTCGGACATGGTTCCTGTAGATGAGAAAGTGCTGTTCTCCCTCCTGCTGATATTCCCTTGAGGACTCTGTCATTTGGAGAGGAGCCTTAAGCTGCTTAGCCTCCTATGGACTTTTATTAAAGCATAACATGCTTCCAGGGATGGTAAATGGTTCCGCTTCAGTCGCTAATCCCGTCTGTTGCCACACCTGCTCCCATAGACCCTAATGGGCTTTGTTGCAAGACATGCAGTCCAAGCTTAGTCCTTGTTAGAGGATTTTTTACGGAGAAGAACCTTCTAGCCAACAACCTTCCTACCGGTTGGTTGTACGCCCTGTTGACGCTGAGGTATCCTACTCACGTCCGCCAGTTGAGATGGTTCCTCCACCGGTGCGACCCAGTGTGGGTTGCCAGTCGCACGTTGACGTTAAGCGACTCTCGGAGGTGGTTGTGGACGTTCAGTGTGTCACTAGGAAGACGTTCAACAACCAGCAGAGGTGACTTGTTGTGACGCAGTGCGGCAACCTCAGCAACCCGGTAGGGGGTTGTCTGCACAACCCAGACAGTCTAGACAGTTTCGGGTTGTCGCTGTACTTCCTCGCGTCCCCATGGTTGACAGTTCACAGACTGTGCAGCAGTACCATGATCTTGTGTCCGGCTCCGTCACGCATCCACCAATGCGACCGGATTCAGCGAGTCAGACGTTGCCCACTCCGTTGCCGTTTCCTCATCAGTTTCGGATGAGGAACCCTCTGATGGGGACATGGCTGAACAAGACGATCATCCCCCAGCCATGCTATCCATCCAGAAGATGCTGAAGAAGGAACACGGCCCTGTCAGGCTGTGGATGAGTCTGGTTAGGACACTGTCATCCGTGGTTCAATTGGTGTCTCTTGGAAGACTACACCTCCGTCCACTTCGGTATCATCTAGCTCTTCACTGGAAAAGGACAAGACGCTAGAAGCGGTCTCGATCCCGGTTTCCGGAAAGATAGTCTGGTCTGACTTGATGAAAGGACTTTATCAACCTTTGAAAGGGTCTTCCCCTGACTGTTCAGACTCCCAACCACGTTCTCTTCTCAGACGCATCGGACGTAGGCTGGGGTGCGTCCTTAGGCGGTAGGGAATGCTCGGGATTATGGAACTCGAGTCAAAGGACAATGCATTTCAACTGCAAGAAGCTTCTGGCAGTACGTCTGACCTGGAAAAACTTCAGGTCTCTCCTTCAAGGCAAAGTGGTGGAGGTGTACACGGTCAACTCCGTGCTTTGATGTACATCTCCTAGCAAGGAGGGACCTACTCTCTGACATGGTACGAGTTCGCAAGTGACCTCCTCTCCTGTTCAACAGGTCTAGACTTTTCACTAGTAACGAGTTTCATCCAAGGCAACTTGAATGTCTTAGCAGATTGTCTCAGTAGGAAGGGACAATAATTCCAACACATTGGACCCTCCACAAGGATGTATGCAAGAGACTTTGGGTCACCTGGGGCCAGCCAACCATAGATCTCTTCGCAACCTCGATGTCCAAGAGGCTCTCAGTACTTTGCTCACCTATCCCGGACCCAGCAGTAGTTCTTATAGATGCCTTTCTACTAGATTGGTCTCATCTAGATCTATATGCATTCCCTCCGTTCTAGATTGTCAACAAGGTACTGCAGAAGTTCGCCTCTCACGAAGGGACAAAGTTGACTCTAGTTGCTTCCCTCTGGCCCGCGAGAGAATAACTTACCGAGGTACTTCGATGGCTAGTAGACGTTCCCAGAACACTTCCCCTAAGGGTGGACCTGCTACGTCTGCCACGCGTAAAGAAGGTACTCCTAGGCCTCCACGCTCTTCGTCTAACTGCCTTCAGAATATCGAAAGACTCTCGAGAACTAGAGGTTTTTCGAAGGAGGCAACCAGAGCGATTGCTAGAGCAAGGAGAACATCCACCCTTAGAGTCTACCAATCGAAGTGGGAAATCTTCCGAAACTGGTGCAAGTCAGTATCCATATCCTCGACCAGTACCTCTGTAACTCAAATAGCTGACTTCCTCTTATATCTGAGGAAAGAGCGATCTCTTTCAGCTCCCACTATCAAGGGTTACAGAAGCATGTTGGCATCAGTCTTCCATCACAGAGGCTTAGATCTTTCCAACAATAAAGATCTACAGGACCTCCTTAAGTCTTTTGAGACCACGAAGGAGCGTCGTTTGGTTACACCTGGTTGGAATTTAGACGTGGTTCTAAGATTCCTTATGTCAGACAGGTTCGAACCACTTCAATCAGCCTCCCTGAAAGATCTCACCTTTAAGACTCTTTTCCTGATATGCTTTACCACAGCTAAAAGAGTCAGTGAGATTCATGCCTTCAGCAAGAACATCGGATTCTCATCCGAAACGGCTACATGTTCTACATCTTGGTTTTCTAGCCAAACACGAGCTGCCTTCTCGGCCTTGACCACTATCGTTCGATATTCCAAACTTATCGTATGGTTGGAAATGAACTAGAAAGAGTATTATGTCCTGTAAGAGCTCTTAAGTTCTATTTTATAACCTTTACGAGGCCCGTCTGAAGCTTTATGGTGTGCAGTTAAGAATCCATCTTTGCCTATGTCAGAGAATTCTTTTTCCTATTTTATCAGACTGTTAATACGAGAAGCTCATTCCCTTCTGAATGAGGAAGACCAAGCTTGGCTGAAGGTAAGGACACACGAAGTTAGAGCTGTCACAACTTCCGTTGCCTTTAAACTAATAGATCTCTGCAAAATATATTCAACGCAACCTATTGGAAAAGCAAATCAGTGTTCGCGTCTTTTATCTTAAGGATGTCCAGTCTCTTTACGAGAACTGCTACACTCTGGGACCATTCGTAGCAACGAGTGCAGTAGTGGTGGGGGCTCCACCACTACAATTCCCTAATTCCAGAACCTTTTTAATCTTTCTCTTGAAATATTTTTGGGTTGTCCGGAAGGCTAAGAAGCCTTTCGCATCCTACTTGATTTGGCGGGTGGTCAAAATCATTTCTTGAGAAGCGCCTAGATTAGAGGTTTTGATGAGGACCTTTAGTATGGGTTGCAACCCTTCATACTTCAGCTCCTAGGAGTCGCTCAGCATCCTATGAGGATCGCGAGGCTCAGTAAGGAAGACGTACTTAAAAAGGCAGAGTAATTGTTCAAGTCGTCTTCCTTACCAGGTACTTATTTATTTTATGCTTGTTATTTTGAATAACTGCTAAAATGAAATACGGAATACTTAGCTCATAATGTCAACTTGTAATGCTGGTCTCTACCCACCCCCCTGGGTGTGAATCAGCTATATGATCATCGGGTAAGTTTGATATTGAAAAATGTTATTTTCCTTAGTAAAATAAATTTTTGAATATACTTACCCGATGATCATAAATTAAAGGACCCACCCTTCCTCCCCAATAGAGAACCAGTGGGACAGAGGAGAAAATTGGTTCTATGTTGACATCGAGTACTTGAGTACCTACTTGACAGATGGCGCTGTTGATGTACACCCCCACCTGTATAGCGATCGCTGGCGTATTCCGCCCGTAGATTTTTTCTGTCGGGCAGCAGGGATGCAGCTATATGATCATCGGGTAAGTATATTCAAAAATTTATTTTACTAAGGAAAATAACATTTTTAATCATTGTCTTGAACAACTAAATAAACTTCATTATCCATTTAGCCTTGCTCACCTACCATGCATAGTAATACTTCTAACTAACTTTGCTTGTAGCGAACCGTTATGATATCGGACAGATTTACTGCCCTGTAAAGAGAGTACAACGGGGTTTTTTGTTGACGACTTTGCCTGAATGGAATAGGGGTAGACCATGTACAGCATATAACGTATCCATTAATTAGTTTTAAGTTTTAATTTGTGCTTCTTTTTAACATCAGTTTCTTTTGATATTTTATGTAAAATACTGTATGGTATAGAGTAATCAGTTGTATGGTATTTGAAACCAAAATATCTAATAATTATTATAGGCTGAAGAAGTGCTTAGGTAACAATTATAAGTACTCTTTGAAAAGTAATCATATTTTTTATAGATACTACTCTTGGAAAAGTAATCGTATTTTTTATTGATAATACTCTTGGAAAAGCAATCTTATTTTTATAGATAATTCTCTCTACAATTTCGTATTTATAGATAATACTCTTGGAAAAGTAATCGTATTTTTATAGATAATTCTCTCTACGATTTCTTCCCATAGAATATATATAAATTTTAGAACCAAAGTTAACCATACAGTAGTCGTCCATAATGTTAGGTACACACTTAAGTTTGCTGGGCCGTGCAATGAATAGTCAAGTCATCGACAACAATGAAAGACTAAGAATTACATGAATATATTGGAGTAGGATGAATTTGTTAAGCGCAAGAAAATTTACCTTGACTAGTTTTAAATACTTGAAAATAATTATAAAGCTCTTCTCCTCTCAAACGTGAAATTGCTAACAACTACATTAAGAATGATCGACACTAAAACATGTTAAAATATATTGAGGTTGAATTAACAAAGGATTATTTTAGCCTTTCATGAAGGTAAACTATTGTTACCCAATACATGACTTGATCAAACATCCCAAGGCGTATGTAGTACTCAGTGTGACTATAAACGGATTTTGAGCGAAGCGAAAAATCTATTTTTGGGCTCAGGCCATGTCGTCCTGATGGAAGTTCCTTCTTAGTAGCTTCCTAGGTTATATTTAACTACAGTGATATATCCCAGAGAATTTTACTTAAGGTATCCAGAATTCTAACTCCTGGCGCGAATATCCCTGGCTTTTGCCCTTTTGGGATATCGCATTATATCAGAGGACGTATTCTTGACACGCCACATAGCTAACTACACCCCTAATGGCGTTTACGCTTCGAGAGGGGAAAGTGGCAAGAAAGAAATTCAGAGATGAAGCAATTTTTCTCGGATCATGACCTGCGGGTGCTGCCTGGATCCGCTCTGTGAATGAAATAGGTGATCTTTGCCCTTAATTGTTTCAAAGTCAAAGTTGAACCTGAGGTTTCTCCCCTGAAAAGCTGTCCTCCCCTAAAGTCTGAAGTTCGTGGAAGATAGACATTTAGGCATTCTACTGGACAAAGAGATGCATCTTCCTTCAGAGGGCAGATTCTCCAGGGACCCCACCTTTTGGTGGGCAGCTCATTCTTAGCGAGAAACGTTGGGTCAGGAGAGAGATTCAGTTCTCCGCAGTCTGTGAACTGAACGTGGCCTTCATCCCTTGAAAGGGTCACTATTTCGCTAACTCTGGCTCCTGAGGCTAGTGCAAATAAGAAAATAACTTTTTGGGTCAGATCCTTCAGCGAGCAGTCTACGTTGTTCAGGGTTGAGGTTAAATGAAGAACCTTATCCAAGGACCAAGAAATGGGCCTTGGAGGTGCTGCGGGCCGAAGCCGAGCGCAGGCCTTAGGGATCTTATTGAAGATTTCATTAGAAAAGTCTACCTGGAAGGCATATAGTAAGGGTCTAGTCAAGGCAGATTTACACATAGAAATCGTGTTGGCTGCTAAACCTTGTTCATGGAGATGAATATAGAATGATAAACAGAAATCTGTCGAGATTTCTTTTGGTTTCTTTGCCTTGACGAAGGCAACCCATTTCTTCCAGGAAGATTCGTATTGTCTTCTAGTAGATTCTGACTTATATTCTTCCAAAAAGTTGATACTATCTTTTGAAATCCCGAACCTTTTCTTGACCGCTAAGGCGAGAAAATCATGAGATGAAGGTTTTCGGTCTTCTCTGATGAAGCGGAGACAGTCGACTTCTGCACTTGCTGAGTCAGAACTGGAGCCGGCAATGGAAATAGCTTCAGTCGTAGTTCCGTTATCAGTGGGAACCAGGTGCTGTTGGGCCACTTGTGAGCCACTATCGCTGCTGTTCCCTGAAAGGATCTCAGCTTGTTGAGGACTTTCAGCAGGAGGTTGGTTGGAGGGAACAGGCAAATCCTGGACCATCTGTTCCAATCTATGGACATCGCATCCACTGCTTCCGCTAGAGGATCCTCGTACGGGGCTACATACCGGGGTAGCTTCTTGTTGTCGCTCGTTGCGAAGAGGTCTATCTGCAGTCCTGGGACTTTGTGTAAGATGAAGGAGAATGATCTTGCGTCTAGGGACCATTCTGACTCTATCAGGGTAAGCCTGGATAGAGCGTCCGCCGTCACATTGCGGAACCCTTGAAGGTGAACTGCTGATAAGTGCCATCTCTTCTTTTCCGCTAGGCGGAAGATGGCCAACATCACTTGGTTGATTTGGGGCGATCTCGAACCTTGTAGATTTAGGCATCTCATTATCACTTCGCTGTCTAGGACCAGCCGGATGTGGATCGAGCAGCGAAGCTTCAGTTTCTTCAGCGATAGAAAAACTGCCATGGCTTCCAGAATGTTGATATGGAAGGTCTTGAAGAGGGGGGACCAAGTTCCTTGGACTTTTTGTTGGTGAGAGTGGCCTCCCCATCCTTCCTTTGAGGCATCCGTGTGAACGATGACTGAGGGTGGAAGTGGTTGCAGAGGTACCTTCTTCTTTAGATACTTGGCCCCCGACTATGGCTTGAGGAGTGATCGCAGACGAGTTGGTATTGGTCTTGTTAGATCTCTTCGAGCATTTGATGCGTATTTTCTCCAGACTCCTGATGCATCTTTTAATTGTGCTCTCAACACTGGGTCTGTCACTGAGGCAAACTGGAGAGAACCCAGAACCCTCTCTTGTTGCCGTCTTGATATCCTGTCGGATCGTAGAAGTCTCTTGACAGACCCCGCTATCTCTCTCCTCTTCTTTGATGGAATGGAGAGGCAGTGTGACTAAGTTCCAGTGAACGCCCAGCCATTGGAACTTTTGAGCTGAAGATAAACGAGACTTTTCCAAGTTGATCTTGAATCCTAGATGTTCCAGGAACTGGATCACTTCCTTGGAGGCTTGCATGCGTTCTTCTTTGGATGTTGCCCACACCAGCCAGTCGTCCAGGTAGGCAATCTCCTGAACTCCCTTTAGGCGTAGTTGACGAATGACTGCGTTTGCCAGCTTTGTGAATACCCTTGGGGCTATGTTTAATCCGAAGGGCACGGCTCTGAAGACGTATTGTCTCTTTTGCAACTTGAATCCTAGGTAGGAGGAAACTTGTCGATTGGTCGGGACATGCCAATATACATCCGCCATGTCTATGGAGACTGTGTATGCCTGTTTGGGCAATAGGGTCCTTATGTGTTGAAGAGTGAGCATCCTGAACTTGTGGTTCACTATGAACTTGCTGAGTGGTGACAAGTCCAGAATGACTCTTCTGAGTTTTTCCGAGTCCTTCTTCGGAACACAAAACGGCCTTCCTTGGAATTTGACGGACTTTGCTCTCCTTATGACTCTCTTGTCTAAGAGTTCTTGGACATATTCTTCCAGAATGGGGGTTGAGTGTTGGAAGAACTGAGGGAAAGTTGGTGGAGTTGTGTTCTAACTCCAACCCAGTCCGTTCTTGATCAGGCTGTGGGCCCAGGGATCGAAGGTCCAACGATCCCAGAAAGAGAAAAGTCTCCCTCCTACCGGGAGCATCTCACTTGGAGTGCTGGTGGGAGGACTTGCCTCCTTGGCCATGTCCACCCTTGTTGCCCCTGCCTCTGGAGGGGCGTCTAGAGGAACCTCGAAAAGAACCTCGAGACTTCGTCCAAAAGTCGTCGA
The DNA here is from genome assembly GCF_036898095.1 of Palaemon carinicauda. NCBI lineage: Eukaryota > Metazoa > Arthropoda > Malacostraca > Decapoda > Palaemonidae > Palaemon > Palaemon carinicauda. The sequence continues at coordinate 63,171 of NW_027171967.1, forward strand.
TTGCCTTTCAAAGGTTGGTGTGAAAATGGGCGACTGTCGCCAGTTGCTGGGGCACCAGTTGGAACGTGGTGGGTGGTTGTGCCACTGTCTGGGGCACCGTGGCCATGGGAAGTTGTTGTTGTCGAGGTGGGCGAGAGGGCGCTCTTGGTCTATTCGTCTTCTTTTTGGGTTGGGGACCCTCATCTGGTGAAGACTTCCTCTTTGCCGACAAGCCCCACTTTTGGAGAAGATTCCTATTCTCTGTGGCAGCTTTGTCGACAACCTCTTTGACAACATCACTTGGGAAGAGGTCTTTTCCCCAGATATTGGAAGCCATCAGCCTCCTTGGTTCGTGCCTTACCGCAGCCTAGGCGAACACGAACTCTCTACAAGCCCTCCTGGCTTAAATAAAGTTGTACAGGTCCTTAGTGACTGTTGCCAGGTGAGCCTTGGCAAAGACCATGTACATGTCTGGGTTCAGGGGAACGCTTGCTATTGTCTCCAGTCCAGTCTAAAGAGACATCGAGGCGGCAAGTCTTTCCTTTGTTTCCTGCCCAGGTGGAAGTCCGACAACTTAAGAGGTCTTCTCCGAACTGATGTACGGCAATATCCGCCTCCAACTTCCCGACTGAAAAGGTGTTAGACATCTTTCCAGTCTGCATCATCTGATGGTAGGGCGAGGGAGAATGGCCTACACTCTTTGAGTGTGGGACAAGGTTTCCCTGCCTCAACTGCCTTGAACCCTTTTTCCATGAAGGGTAAGGCACGGGAAGAAGCAGTAATGAAGGACGGGTGCTTCTTGCTGAGAGCCGGTACCTTAGAGCTAGTGAAGGCCCTCTCTTTCAAGGTACTGGTGAACAAGGCCTGAGCTTTGGGGAGGTCAAGTATTATGACCTCTTTCGGCTCTATCTCCTCTTTCGATGGAGGTTCCATCCTCAGACGAACGTAGCAGTCAGGATAGGCCCCTTTACTGGGCCAGAACTCAATATCCTCAACTGGGACTGTATCCAGTTTGTCGGAGAGGAAAATCTTCCCTCCTGACATAGGCATGTGCTCAGCATACCTCCATGGATTGAGAAAGGGGGAAGGTCCTTGACGTTTAACTTTTTTGGAGCTAAACGAGAAGCCTCGAGCTGGTGCATCTCCGTCCGGAGTGTGGCTGTCTTCTCAGATGTCTCTTTTTTCATATCCTGAAATATCGACAGGATAGACGTTAGCTGTAGGCTAATGTTGTCCAATTTTGGGGCAGTGGAGGTCGAAGGGACAGGCTCAGTCACTGGAGCTGAGGAAATCGAAATCACTTCGTTTCGGTCATCATCTTCTTCAGGAGGTAATACAGACTCCTGCTCCGGTTCTTCGGCTAGAAGACTGCATTCCATCTCTTCGGAAACAACCGACATGTTGTCTTCTAGTTGGATGACCTTCAAGGCATCCGAAACATCAGATTCTATCGGAATCTGGACGAGGGGAATCTCTGAGGAAGCCTGAGGGATAACTGCATCTGAAGATGCCCTAGAGAAAAGACATGCCCTCATCTTTTCATTAGGAAGGTGTTCTTTTGAAAGCCCCTAACCCATTTACGCAGCTTCTCTCTTGCTGCATCCCTAGACTCAGTTGACTTTTGATCATCAAAAGCTCGGCGGTCCGCTGGCAGCCAGCAGCTAGATGTGTCTCCAGACAAGCATTCAGTCAACCGCTGGCAGCCGGCCGATGGGTCGGCGGCTGTCAGTGGGTCGCCGGCCATCAGCAACCCATAACATTCGGCGGCAGTGCAGTTTGCCGGCTGTTTGCAATCCAGTCGGCTGCTGGAGGCCTCATGGACGCCGGCAGCTAGGACCCAGGATACTATGGTAAGAGAGAGAGAGACAGTATGGATGGGGGGGGGGTGTAAAGGCTCAGCCTAACATCCCTCCATCCGGAATGAGGGTTCATATGGAAGGGGGAATGCTACATTCGGGCTTCCATCCAGCCATAACCGTTCAAACTTTTTCGGTAAGGTTATGGAAGGCACACCAAGAGAGGACTGAAGAACACTCGATAGGGTTGGGGGAATCTCTGCCGGGAGTCAGCACAGCTGGCGGCCGGTTGAGAACTCGAGCCAATCCCACAACCTACCCACCTTAGGGTCGATTGTAGAATGATGGCCAGGATGTGTGAAGGCTAAGCCAACACTAAAGGACAGCAGGGGAGGGGTGAGAGTCCTAAAAAGACTCCGTTCCAGTACAAGGACTAGCCCAAGGGCCCAGGGAATTCAATTCCCTAGCCTAGGGTCAGCCTAGTACAGTATGAAATAGCTGCACCCTCCCTGTTGTCTCGAATATAAGGAACTGAGTCTTAGTGTCGGAATTCCTCAAGCAAGAAAGAATTCAATTCTTGAGCTTAGGGTTCACCGGCACAGAACTGTCTGCTAGACCACAGGGAGAAGGCACCATGTCATATGATGCCTTCAGGTGGGGCCTAGGGAGGTCTAGCCTCCTGCGTCGACAGCCTAACCTGACAAGAATTCAATTCGCTAAGCCAGAGGGCTACCGACCACAGACAGAATACTCTGATGTTCTGTTCCAAAATCAAAAAACCAGCATCAGCGGTTAATGGGGAGGAATAGAAACACTCTAGCCTAGGGTTACTCGAATAAAATTCAGGGTAACACCGACTAGGGTTAGCCTAGGCTAATTCAGAGGGAGATAGATTGTTCTTAAATCTCCTCAGGAGATTGGTATCGCTTAAAAAGGCTAGGAGGTGTCAGTCTCCACTTAATAAGACAATACAAGAGCAATCGGGGACATGTATGAAAGTATACTAAAGCCCCTAGGCTAGTAGCCCAGGCGCGGTGAGAATCGACAACCGAAAGTCTCGTATACTATCTTGGAAGAGGAAAATTTATGCAGTAATATCTTATACAGTGAACCCTCGCTACTTCGCGGTTCGACCATCGCGGATTCACCACTTCGCGGATTTTTTTCATAACCCATGTCTATACATATATTGCGGATTTTCCGGAAATATCGAAAATACCGCGATGTGACCGATGGTGCGAGATTGGAGAAAGTAAGGAAAATTGAATCATGATTGATTTTCAATATAAATGAAACTTTGAGGAGCAACAAAGATATCATTTGTTAGAGAGATAGAGAGAGGTAAGGAATGGGAGGTAGTGAAAAGTAGCCCACAGAGAGAGAGAGAGAGAGAGAGAGAGAGAGAGAGAGAGAGAGAGAGAGAGAGAGAGAGAGAGAGAGATAGGTAGAGAGAGAGAGAGAGAGAGAGAGAGAGATAGGTAGAGAGAGAGAGAGAGAGAGAGAGAGATAGAGGGGGGTATAAATGTAATAAACAAAAAAATTTGATAGGTTATAACACATTGGTGCTTATGTAATATCAACTGTATACTGTAGACGGTTTGAATAAGTTAAGAAATGGTATAAATGATACTTTGTTAGTGTATTCGTACACACTCAAGAGCGGCAGCTAGATGACAGCTGATCTAATCACAGCCAAAAGTAAAAAAAAAAAAAGTCAACAATACTCGATTTTTAAAACACACCCGAAATTTAAAAACAAAAGTACACGCTTTCTTAATGTGCAATTAACTATTTAAAGAGTGGCAATTTTCTAGAATAAAATGATATTTCCCAAAAAATAGTGGTTTGCTGATGAAATCGGATGCCCTATTTTTGGCTGATTGAAATGGATGTAGACTCGGCCTAATTATTTCATTTCGTATTTAATTGACACTAAGAAAACTAATTTTAGTTTCTTCATCTAAATGTAAGTATTGTATAACACGAAGAGAGAGAGAGAGAGAGAGAGAGAGAGAGAGAGAGAGAGAGAGAGAGAGAGAGAGAGAGAGAGAGAGAATGAATCAGCTGTTGTAATCAAATGGCGTGTTTTTGTTTCGTGAGAATTTCATCGCCACGACTTTAACAACAACATACTGTACTGAACTTTACAGTATTATACAGACTACTGTAATATGATAAAGTAAAATATTTGTAATCTATTTTATATGAAATGGGGCTATTTTTGTTTTGTTTAAAATTTACATTTACGTATGTAAAACAACTCTCTCTCTCTCTCTCTCTCTCTCTCTCTCTCTCTCTCTCTCTCTCTCTCTCTCTCTCTCTCTCTCGTAGATTGTTTTCCTGCTTTGCTACGTATGTATGATTTTATATAGATACGGTAAATAATATTTGTAATAACATATTTTATAAAAGCTTTTACTGTAATATCATTATTTATCACTTTCATCATGCGGGTTAAATTCCTTAGTTTGTTTACTGAGCGTACTTTATGACGCCGTCGTTTCAGGCGGCGTCATAAAGAAAAAAATTTCATTTGGAAGTCCTAAGAAAAATTGAGTAAAACATTAGTAATAACCAAATCAACATACTGTACTGTATAATCAATATAATTGATGCAAAAACTAACCTATAAACAGATGTGTAAATGCGTTTGTTTCTTCATTAGGATCAGAGATAAACGTAAACAAAACATTGGTTGCCATTTTTTATCGTGCTTTTTGGCGTGTTTAGGAAACGCATGATATAAAGTCGCCTTTAATATTTGTGCCTGTTTTAGTTTAGGGTACTGTATTACATGCATTAAGTGTTCTGTACATTAAAGGGTAGTTTGTTAACAGTACTACGTACAAGGGAAGGTTTTAAAAGTCTGAATATACATGTTAAATAAATAGGTAAATATGGTGTTACTACTTCGCGGATTTTCACCTATCGCGGCCGCGTCTGGAACCTATCTACCGCGATAAACGAGGGTTCACTGTATGTATAAAATATTGCCTAAAGCTTCAATAAAAATACCACTAGGAAAACTATATCATGCATGACAGTAAGGTTAGGTGCCTAGGCTAGGAAGCCTAGCATGAGTGAGGATCGGTAACTAACACCGAAGCCACGATACCACTGGCATAATATAAAATTTCCTAGCTAAAATGCTAAATAGCTAATTTTATTAAAGCGAATATATACCGGGAAAGGTCGTTCTGGCTGACTAAATGAAGCATGCATGTGAACGACCGTGTTCATGACGCCATCCGGTTAGGCAACAGCTCTTGTTACGTTAATTACGCCTTAAATCGATTGAAAAAACTGGCAAGAGCTTACATTTATACAAATTAAAGATAATACTCAACTTTCCAGAGGGAGAAGAGGCTGGTGAAAGCATCATAGCAGAAATACAATCCAAAATAGCGAGAAACCACTTGGAAACACCGAGTTAATGTCGCTACGAGAGAAAGAATGACAAGATGGTGCCGGGACGTGACATCATACTGGCGCCCAACTATAGTACGAGTAGGAGTGTTGCCTTAATAACGGCCCACCTACAATTCTTGCCACTTTCCCCTCTCGAAGCGTAAATGCTATTGGGGGTGTAGTTAGCTATGTGGCGTGTCAAGAATACGTCCTCTGATATTATGCGATATCCCAAAAGGACGAAAGCCAGGGATATTCGTGCCAGGAGTTAGAATTCTGGATACCTTAAGTAAAATTCTCTGGGATATATCACTGTAGTTAAATATAACCTAGGAAGCTACTAAGAAGGAACTTCCATCAGGACGACATGGCCTGAGCCCAAAAATTTGTTTAGATTCAAGAATACAGATTTTACAGAATTTCTACTTAGTGTCTTTGTTGTCATCCAGAGGACAACAAAAATTTTACACAGGACTATTATCAGTAAAACATCAAGGTAAATGAAAACATTGTTTAAAACATTGTTATTATTGAAAGAGCACATGATGTGGTACAGTACAAATACCTGCTCCTGAAGAATTGCACATATTAGCTTGTAAGAAATGGTTACATGACTTACACATACTGACTTCTCAAGTTATACAAAACTGTGTTCCGTTATATAAACTTTACATTTATATCTAGTGACATTCCAAGAACAGTCTTGAGTAATGGCTAATATTTACAGTGACCAAAGGGGAATTTCCGATGACAAGATAGAAGACAAGACGTAGTTACTGTTTGCAAACTCAGATTTGTGCTTCGCAGCTTGTAATCTTGAGCTAACCACAGTTCTTATGGTCAATACATTATGATTACATGACCAAGAGAGATGTGTTCAAGTCCCTCCTGACTAATGAGACATATAGTACAGTATTCCTAATCAATGGAATGGGTGAAAGATGTAAGAGATGTGCATCAAAAAGGACGTCGGATCCTCAGTGAAGCTTCGGCTGCACCCCCCCCAAAATACGTATGTACATGAACAAAATTCAGGTGAGAGCATATTCCTACAAAACATCACAAAAGCATACAAGGTAGATATACAGTATTACATCTACTGGTCAAGCATAACTCTCCGAACTGAAATTTACACCTCCTCGCTAAGAAAAAAAAAAAAAAAAAAAAATTTAGAGAAACATTTGAAAACAATGCAATATTTTTTCTGCTTTATTGATGATCACTTCAGATTTAGAAAAATTCTCTTGGCAGGTACAGGGACGTTTATGTTTAACTAGATAGATAAGGCTAATACTTGAGGAATTACGTCTTCCATTACTTCAACAGTAAAAGAAAAAACAAATACATGCTTAAAGCTTAATACGGTATTTTTAAAAACAATTCATATTGCATAAGTAACTAACTTGGGTTCAAATATCAGAATCGGAAAATAAAAATCAATACCTATCCATTTCTTTCTGACTATCATGATCATCAAGGCAATACAGTAACTATCATAGTCATGGATGACAAGATTGCATTGAAAACAACTGATGCAACTGACCGTATTTCAAGTGTATTATTTATTAACACTGCACAGCCAACTCAAGATTCATTATTTGATAATCCACAATGAAGCACCAATAATAAAATGAATATTTCTTCCATGATATTCACCAAATCTAATAATGTTTGGTAACCTTAAAGAAAATGCTGGCCATCTCTACCCTTGGTTTCATTATTATATATGGCAGTGACAATTCCATAACCCTCTAAAAGAACAAAGATAAGCGTAAAAAACTGTACAGTTCCTCTTACCCTTTGAGGTCCATTTAATATCACCTGTTTGGTCTTCAGCCTAAATGTTTTCAATAAGAAAAATATAAAATCTAAAAGTATACAATACATGAAACTGGGATACAAATGAGTATAATGTACTTGCAGGTTCATTGTGTTCCACTATTCATTTAACAATAGATTTCAGTTGCAATCTCTATTCAGATATTCAAAACTAAAGCCTTATTCATAGAAACTTAATCCAACATATTCCAAGACTGTAAAAAATGAGTTTTAATTGTAATAAGTCAAGAAAAATATTATATTTTATGCTAACAATGATTGGTTTTTGTACTTCTAAAACAAAGCTAACAATCCAAAAGCAATCAAAATTATTAACCAGACTAGAGAGATCTTTAATACGTCAGTAAAATAAAAACATTATTCTTTTGAAAGTCATTAGGAATGAACTCTTCATTTTGACAGTATGGCAATGTAAAATGTAAAGTAAGCCTTCAAGTTTGAAAGGACCCGACATTTGCAAGGGGTTTCAAAGAGCGGTATTGCAAAAACACCTATATGTATGCCACTACTATAAACTTGGCCATATGACATTCATTAGGCTTTGCATTGTCGAAGATGTGTCAAGATTGGGAGCTCAAGATTCTATTTTAATTCATCCTTCTTTGAATCAGAAAAATTCTACTATCTTTCAGTTCAAAGCGTATCATTGAATCCGAGAGGAACAGCTTGCTCATTACCTATGAAGAGAAGTCTACGTTATTCCATTTCTTACAATATTCAGGCAATATATTGTCCTGCTTTAACTTTAACTGCTCAAAAATTCATTCTATGAGCAAATAATCGTAATTTTTCTAACGATCTTTGCACGTGATTATACATTTCGGACAAATTTTGACAATTTGCCATTCGTACTTATGCAGATAAAAACTGTCATAATTATTGTATATGTCTTAGGACTTTAAAAATAATGATACTCGCCAAATCTGATAATGGACACCACCGAAACCATACAGGACCAGAAAGGGTTAGTCAAATACAGGTAGTAACAGAGACCTATTGTAATATAAGAATAACAGTTAAATTGATCTCCTTTTATATTTTTTGAGCTTGAGACATACTGCGTTATGTTACTGTATATATGAAATTATATAGTTCAAGGTTTCGATTCACCTGTATACGAGCATTCTTACTTTAGGACTGTCGACTCCAAAATAGAAAAGCTTTGATTATATTTTTCATTTCAAAGATAAAAAAAAATCAAACACTCAATATGGTAAGAACTAGACCAGTCTGTAAAACATGCATCCTCCACATTAATAAATGTTGGAAATAATAATTGAACAATACTGTACATGTCAACTAAATCATACATACACAACAACAATTTTCTTTATAGGTACATTTGGGCCTCATTAATACATGTACACCAGGTTTTCTGTATTTACTGTAGTTGTAAACTGTTAGCGTAATACTGACCATTCTATGAAAATATTAAAAAAATATCTCCCGAACTCTGCTGAACTATGCGCAGTACTGTGAAGTATTTGTGGTACTTATTAATTGCAAGAAATCTGAAAAAACTTATAAAAAAATTATAAAATTAATATAATGAATCCATAACTATAAGCATATGACGCTCGCTTGCGACAACAACGTCATAACTCATACCGATCAGTTTTTTTAGCTACAATTATGACACTTTTGCCAAAAAAATCAGCATTTGAAGATGAATATGTCTATATGGATAACTCAAAAAAAATGTATTTTTGAGTTATCCATATAGACATATTCATCTTCAAATGCTGATTTTTTTGGCAAAAGTGTCATAATTGTAGCTAAAAAATTGATCGCTAGAGGCGCTAAATGTCTTAACGACATACATTAACATGAGAGTGTTTCAATTGATTAAAATGGCCCTCCTGAAAAATAGCTATTTTTGAGTTATGACGACGTTGTCGCAAACGAGCGATAATAGGGCGCACAAAACTGACTGGAAATCCTGAACTGTAATAAAAGGACTTTAAAAAAAAACTTAACTATCTGTTAAGTGGTCTGCTGTAATATGAAAACTACAAAGTTAAAATAAACAACTAAATCTTAGCCGTCCCAAAGCAAGGTTTTTAAAAATATATGAAAGTGGGATATCAAGTACAGTCGTCTACTCTAAGTACCTAGAGGTGTCTGAAGAAAGTTACACACATTTCTTTTGAATTAATCTACTGATTTCAAGGTCCTTGTACCAGATATTGTCTTTCTTTTCCCTGAATTATCAGAGTACATGTCTTAATGATGTCATGGAAAAACTATTTAAGATGCTCAAAACTACTCCATGCTTCTCTTGCAAATAAGGTAACATACCTACCTTAAAAATGTTATGAATAACTTAGAACATTGATATAAACTTATAAAATTTCCTCATTAATCTGTACCTACAAATAAATATACAGTGGAACCTCTACACACGAACGTATCTACATCCGAATTTTCCAACATCCGAAGTAAAATTCGAGCAAATTTTTGACTCTACACCCGAATTTTATTTCGACACACGAAGTAGCAATTTTCGTCGTACCGGTTGTATCCGAATTTTTCGACACGCGAAGTACAATTCGAACACGTTCCTACTCTACACCCGAATTTTTTTTTCGACACCCGAAGTAAACAATACTCGTATGCGTAGTCGGTGCTCATAGCGCCTGATGTGTTTTTTATTTCCGCCAATAGAAGGCAGCACTTCAACCTCGGAGGGACCCTCAATTAGCGTGGCTCTGGTCAGTCCGCTGTTCTCGTTGGCTTTATGTGGTTGTGCCCTGTGCGTTCTGCTATTAATTGTGTTTTAATCGTGATTTTTTACATTCATCCTTTTACGGTATTTTACGAAAATCATGGGTCCTAAAAGGCTTAGTTTCGCAAGTGGTAGTGGTAGTGGTGAGAAAAGGAATAAGGGAATGCTTTCTTTAGAAGTAAAGCAAGGAATTATTGAAAAGCATGAGCGTGGCGTCCGTATGAGTGAACTTGCAATAAGTTCCGCGCAAATAAAAGAGGTGTTAGGAAAATATCAAGACGTGGTCGACTTCATCGACAAATACCATCCAAAGAAATTGCAGGTTTGTCGTGTAGCTGCGCAGTTTGATGATGTTTCCCTAACTTATTTTCGAAACATTCTGAAAAGCTGTACCAAGCAACTTTCTATCGATAGCTTCTTTAAAAAAACTACGAAGCGAACTCGTGATGAAGAGGAAGGAAGTGGTTCAAAGAAAACAGCAAAGAGTGAAGAGAAAAAAATTCAATCAATTTTAAGTGTAGAGAGTGAAAGTGATTAAAATTAATCATCAAAAAGAAAAAAAGAAAATGTAAAAAAAAAATATAAATTATAAAAAAAAAAAGCTAAGTTATGTTAAAGTTCACTTAGTGTAAGTTAGAATAAGTTACGGTAGTGTACGTTTATCGTAGTTAACCTCTCTACCTCCTCGCCGCCCGTCCGTCTCCTCTCTGCATAGCAAGACTAACAACACCTGCGCTGGAGTTTCTAAGGTAAAGTGACGCTAAAAACCCGTTTCTTATTTATCATTTTTTGCTAATTCTTCTTATTTACATGTCTATTCTTCTTATTTACATGTCTATTATCTAATTTAGTGTTCATTATTCTCATGGGAAAATTATGTGTAGTAGTTTATTAAGAAGTTATCATAGGTTTTTGGGCTCAACCACGGATTAATCCTATTTCAATGTATTCTTATGGGAAAATTCGTTTCGACATCCGATCAATTTCTACATCCGAAGTTGGTTCTGGAACGGATTAAATTCGTATGTAGAGGTTCCACTGTAGTATTAATACTAAGACATATGGGGAGAAAAAAAAAATTGAAAAATCTGGTGTAAAATCCCACTGGGTTACTCAACTGGAAAATATATACTGTACACTGCTACTTATAAGAACTTTATCAAAACATTAAAATACCTTAAATAATTACAATGAACACTCACAAAGGAAGTACTGTTATACGTTATCAAAAAACAAAAAAAGTAATTTAAAGCCATAGCTAATGCCATCCGAGATTCATCAAACATTCTTTACAACTGCATTAATAACAATCCTATTTCTATTACTATGACAGAAAGACATGTGGCATACTTGTGCTGCGTACACTTTTCTTTCATGGTTGATTGAGCTTTCCAGAGGCAGTGCTATACCGATATAGCTTGAGCCAGGAGTTTTCTTCTAAACAAGAAAAAGGGAACCTTTTTTTGGTTTTGCAAATCTTTGAGCTGTTCCAAATATACAAAACTGTACTCGTACATTCTTACTACCCTTTGGAATGCTTAAAGACTGTGATGTACAGTATTTTAACTGGCTTTGTAGAACAATCACTTTATACTGCATAGCTACATCTGCAGGCTTTTTGCAGTAAGTAGTAAAGGCGTTAAGAGCCAGCACTACAGAACAAAAAATGTTTAATCCTAGCGTCCATCCTCTGTTCCACCACTATTTTCCTATCACACATATCAAGGGATTTATTTTCAGCAACTCAAAACACTGTCTTTATGACTGTTCTTGCATAAAATATGCTACACAGTACACCTACTTTAGGTTTTTCCTCTCAAATGTTTCTTTTCCTAACACTACAATATCCCTGGTATCCACATTTTGAAGTTTTGCTTCAGTGGGCCAAGAAAAGACAACACTACTTGGGTTAATGGATATATGCCCACACACACACAAACGCACACTTTCCTATTGAGTATCACAAGAAGATCTGAATTACAACAAGCCTCCTCACTTATTATTTTTTTACACGCGCACTTTATTGTAAATAGAAAGCATCTTTTACTTTATACAGAGAAGGCAATAGTATTTCATTCACATACACAGTACATGGCAACAGCGGTAACAAAAATTATATTTAGTTACATAATGGAAGTGTCTTTTTGATAAAATATTTTTTTCAGCCCAAAGCTAATGCATAGTAACGCGAGTAAGCCTTGGTGCTTCGGGTGGTGTAGGGGGAGGCTGTGATTCCCCAGTCTCGTCCTCACTTTCAGTGAGTGGTGCAAGCTGGGACTGTTCTGGAGGTAACATCGTAGTGTGAGTTGAATCCGACTGAAGAGTTCCATTGTCGCCAGTTGGATAGGCCTTCCTCTGCAGGCTTTGGATATATTCCTAAGGGAAAATAAATAAGAATTCCTTAAAATTTGCAAAATCCATCACATATTTCTCATAAAACCGAAGGCTAATAATCTATTGTTGTGGATGAAAATCAACTTATTTAAATTAAAAAGGCCATTATTTTAAAATATTTATGAATCAATGATCCTGATTACTGTACTTTTTTAAAAAATTACTTCATAAGTACTGTAAAAAAAATTTAAGGCTATTTTTCCACAAACTACAGTACATGAAAACCAGTAAATCTAAGGACTCTCGGGTATGAAAGTTAGTAAAACGGCTATTAACTAGGCAATTTGTGTCGATGCAAGAGAAATAAAATGTTTCTTGGTTATTTTTTAAAAGTACTGTAGAGAACTTTTGCGTTTTCTTATTTGTAAAGTTAAGAAATTTCTATCATTAATTTAAGATACTGTACTTAAGTTGAATACCAATCAGATAAAATTTCTGATAACCAAGAGCACATAAAAAATATTATACATTATGTTTGCTCATTGAATACTTTCTATTACAAGCTAAAAGCTGTTTCCTGTATGTTAGTAAAATGCACTACCAAGATCCATTAAATAAGACTACTGCACACCATAAGTTGTTTCTAATCTCTAATGTAAATAATTTTGACTTGGTATCATCCAGCCTAGGGGAAGTCTCTCAAAGCATTGTCCCACAAGTATATATACAGAATACAGTACAGGTACCTTGGTTTCAGCTTTGCGATGGGACATTATATCTCTATGTTTCTAATCTCTAATGTAAATAATTTTGACTTTGTACCATCCAACCTTAGGGCAGTCTCTCAAAGCATGGGCCCAGGTACCTTGGTACCAGCTTTGGGATGGGACATTATATCTCTCTGATTAGGACTTGCTATCTTTAAGATGCTACTTTATATTATAGTCAGTTTTGACGATGTGGGGATACTAATTAGTAATAAAATTAAAATATTACAGATCTTAAAGCACTCTCGGGAGCTTTTTTCATTAGTCAAAATAGCCTTCAATGCAGATATCCAATTCGATTTTTATAAATTGACACTTACGATGCTAAATTTAATCTTACAAAAGAGGGAAAGTCAAGTCATTTGAAGAAATAAGCATGTTAGTCATTGGTGTGAGGGAAAGTTTACCAATACACTGATAGAAAGGGCACAGTTTATCAATGGAGAGTAAAGAACATATTCACTATATGTTGACATGCAATTTTTCAAACTTTACTATGAATACATAACATTTCATGCCTGTTAGATTCCTGTATGTTTTTTTTTCAAAATTTTGCACAGACTGAATTGTGTATCGAGTGTTAATTAGTACACAGCAATTTTATTTCTCTTGTGTCGATAACAAGAGTGAGAGTATATAAAAGTCATGTACATTTAATTGAAGAGGAGAAAGCTAGTCATCTCTAATATGTATTATCTGAAGCTTGAACAAGATAAGAAATCTTACCTCGATTTACCTACTTATCTCTTTATCATCAATCTCCTGAATTACAAATCTGATTATCCAGGTTTCAGCTTCCAGACTCCATAGAAATAACTTGCGGTACACAAAGACACAATGGAAAAACACAGATAAAGAAGACAAAGAACGTCAGAAGGAACGTAACAAATTAAAGTTACAGAACCGAAAACATCTACAATCGTCACAAGATAGCAAAGAGGCTGTTGGATAAAGTTCCTAACTTGCGTCTGGCTCTGTTGCAAAAAACATATAACAAAGGAGCTACCTTCGAAGTTCTATGATAAGAGAAGTAAATCTATCCGTAGCTTCACAAAGACTCATGCAAACTCTCAAAAACACCTCATTCACTCAGCTCTAGATAATACATTAATAAAATTCAGTCACAAGCTTTCTCAAATGGATGTCTTGCCAAGGGCTTTATGAGTTTAAAAAATAAATAATTTAAAACTGTAATACAATGAAGAACAAGATCTAAAACTATAATGCATACATGTAAATGAAGGAATGTTTTATTGAATATTTTTTTTAATTTTTAGGGAAAATAAAAAATTAAAATCATAGCAGGGATTTTAATAACTTGACAGAATAAAAGTTCAAAAACCTCCTTAATTATATTAAATAATAATTTCTTATCTCAAAACAATAGTATCTCGGCTTACAAATGAACTTGAATACAAGCAAATCTAGATACAAGAATTGCATCGTTCTGTGAGCAAAAATTTTGTCCTGTATAGTCTTATTTTGTGTACAAATACTAATGCGACTCGTATGCAATGCGCATAAATCAGTCCCATCGTACCCACATGCCACCCACGCAGTTCACGCGCTACCCTTTGGCCTCGGTATAGCTTCAAGTGTGTTTACTAAGCTGGCAAAGGCAGTGATCAAACTTCTTTCCAAGTTCAGATCAATGCCTACTTGGATGACTAGCTAATTTTGGTAAAGACACGAGAGCTAGGACTCTTATATACAGATGGGTCCTACAAGTTTTTCAGGGCCTAGGCTTCTTGGTCAATTTAAAAGAAAATAATATTAGTTCCAGAAAGGATATTCCAGTAGCTAGGCCTGAACTGGAATATGTCAAAAGCTAAATTTAGCCTCCTAACGACATCTCGTAAAAGAATCCTTAACAGGGTCATTTATTTACTCTAGGCACAAGTTGGAGAAGTCCTTGGACCTCCTTTACTTCCCATCAATAGTCAACCCAGTTATAAAGACCTCAACTAGATATGGAGGAGAGCGGTTCGGAGTAGATGTCGAGACAAGCGATCTTAGTTTCCTGGTCGTTGCAAAAGAATCCTCAGCTCTTAGACCTCGCCAAAGTCCCTCTTGTTGGACACTTCCCCAGTATCCATGATCCTTCATAAAGATGTATCTAAATTAAACTAGGAAGTCACTAACAGGAGACCTATCTGTTCGGGAAATAATCCTTGTAATCTGCAGCATTTTACGTGTGTTTTAAATATTATGGCAGTTTTCCTAACATTGAAGATCAATCTGAGAGGGAATTTTCGTAGACAACTAGGCAGCAGTCTGTTGTCTTAGGAGGGGAGGATCCTGCTCGAGAATTCCCTATGCGATAATTCTCCTAATTATGAAGCTACTTTGGGAGAAAGACCTATTCCTCTTTCCGAGTCACCTTTCAGGCTCCCTCAACGTGTTAGCGGACTTCATGTTCAGACACATGATCTTGGACATGCAAAGGTCATTGGATTGGTTCCAGATTCTCGAGATTGTATAGTATCTACAAGTGGACTTGCTCACAACAAAAGAGAATCACAAACTAATGCTTCATGTAGCTCTGAATGTGGATCCCCAGGCACTGGTAAGAAATGCCCTACATTGGACTGGAACGAATAGATATCGATTTATGTTCCCTCCAAGTACCATTTTGAAGGTTTTGAAAATCGCTCTAGAATTTTTGGGGATACCGGTGCTAGTGACGCCACAATTTTTGGGGATACCGGTGCTAGTAACGCCACAATTTTTTGGGATACCGGTGCTAGCGACGCCACAATTTTTGGGGATACCGGTGCTAGCGACGCCACAATTTTTGGGGATACCGGTGCTAGTGACGCCACAATTTTTGGTGATACCGGTGCTAGTGACGCCACAGTGGCCCTATAGCCCACGATTTCCACTACTTAAGAGTCTAAGGCCAAAGTCATATCTTCGATCAGCACTGCTAGGCTATACTGTATCAGAGAGTAGAGAATCTGAATAACTCTCCTTCCTTCTTACTGACCGAGAACCTTCATGCTTAAATTTTCTCCCATGTATTCACAGAGAACAATTTTCCGCATATGTGACATATCTGAAGGGATGCAAGAGGTGCTGTGTTATAGAACCAAATCAACCGATGTTGAGAAAGGGATACTGTCATTGATGAAACAACAATCACACGTTCTTGATGAAGTTGAGACGTTGCTACTTATCTGGATCAATAAGCAGCAGTTAGCAGGTGATACAATTACTGAAAACATTAATAGCAGTTATTGTATGCTGACCACAAGCCAAGTATGTTAGCAGAAAAAGAAACATTGAAGGTGAGCTGCGAGTGGTTTGAGAATTTTAAGAGGGGAACTGGTATCTACTGTATAGTGTTGAGTGACACGGTGAGGTAGCGTGATTCAGTGTTATGGCAAAAGAGGCATTTCGTTACTGAATTTAAAAGGCTTGTGGATTTTGAGTCTCATATACTGCAGCAAGTACAGTATTTAACTGTGACAAGCCCATCTTTTTTGGAAGAAAACTCCCAGGTAGACCTTTATTACAGCACAAGAAAAGGGACTTTCTGGTCACAAGTTCAGGAAAGACTGTCTAACCCTGTTTTGGGCTATCGCCAGCGGGGATTAAAAAATTGAACTGCTCCAGGTGAATTAATCGGAGAATTCACAAGCCTTCAAGAAGTGCAAGGTGCAGAAGAAGGAACTGAACAGCATGTGGTTGACCAACATTTTGTTAATGGATCAATGAGATTTTTGTTCTTGATGACAAAAAGTACATTTTGGAGAAGAACATCCCACTCCAAGCCTTCTCACTTTTGGAAAATGCTCATGTCCATCCTCAGCTAATGGAGGAATTCAAATTTATCAAAATAAAGTTCCTGCCACCCAATACTACACCAATACTCTAACCCATAGATCAGCAAGTGATCTCAAATTTCGAGAACCTTTACACAAAAGCAATATTCTAGCGATGCTTTGAGGTAATCGAAGGGGGCAACCTCACCCTCCTAGAGTTTTGGAAAGAACATTTTCATATTGTCAACTGTCTCAAAATGATTGACAAAGCTCTGGAAGGGGTCACCAACAGAACCCTCAATTCTGCTAGGAAGAAACTGCCTGAATGCACTCTTGAGCAAGATATTACGGGATTCAAAGTCAGGCAGGAAGCAGCCGACAATGAAATTTTGTCCCTGGGAGAAACAACGGGGTTGGAGGTGGACAAGAATGACATTAATGAATTTCTTGAGAACATAGCAAGCAGCCGATGACCCTCAAGCTGTTGGAATTGCATAAGGAGCAGCAACAAGAGATTTTGGGGGTTATCTGAGGAGGAGGGATAGAGTGACAAACCACTCACTCCAAGTGAAATTAGAAAAATGATACAAATATACGAACCCCTGCAAATATTGTAGAAACACATCGCCCAGATAAGGTTTCAAAATGGAGAACAGCGAATCTATTTACAAACAATGTGATGTCTGCCATTTTAAAAAAAAGGCAAAAGCAGTGGTCTCTAGATAGGTTCCTTGTGAAAGTTGAACGTAAGACCATAAAAATAGACAACTAATTGTCCAGAAAGCATAAATTGAAGTTATTCAGTTAGTGATAATGAACGTTGTTCAAGAGAGAGAACTCGCAATATTTTACCGAAAGTTCTTGTGGAGGGAGATAATCCCTTCAAGCACTTATCCCCTCCTCCTCCTCCTCTCTCATCTCCCTCACACCAGCAAGCCACAACTCTCACCAACGTTAAATTGCAAGTTAATTCGGCAATACTGTTTATTTTATTTTTTTTTTATTGTGAATTACTGATTTGTATTAATTTCTGATATTAGGTATTAAAATTTTAACAATAATTACTGTTCCAAACCTTTAAAAATCAGAGTATATGTGTAAGATAAAGAATCTAGTGAATTTCCTTTATTTCTTATGGAAAATATTTTTTTAAGATATGAGCATTTTAAGTAGTGAACTCACTCACAGAACGAATTAAACTCATAAACCGAGGTACTACTGTAATTGAATATGTATTAAAATACATTCTATGCATAAATATTATTTGCATAGATATAACAAAGTAAATAAGCTTCCATTATACAAAACAGTACAATAATTAAAGGTTTCTGGATGGAAAATCTACATGGTCATGGAATACCATGATTCAAGAGTGAGGTTTCCTCAAAGTTATATGTATTCCACAGTACTATGTGCAATCAGTCATATGTATTCGACTATGTGCAAAAAATGGAAGCTATATTTTTTTTTTAATAATGAAAAGATAATGTGTTTGAAGAGGTTAAGAGACTCCTTGAAAAGTGATGAGTTCCAAGACCATGATGGATAAAGAAGGATTGTGTCAAAGAAGCTGAAGACCTTATTAGCATAGATGAGCAGGCCAGAATATAAAGAGATGGACCCAGAAAAGTAAAAAAAAAAATACATACTTTACTGAATTAGAAAAAAGGGATGCATACAGTAATAAAACAAGCGAGATATAAGACTTGTGAAACGTGAAAATATTGTTGAAGATGCAGGCAAAAAGCTGGGAAAAAAATTATTCAAATCAACTGTAAGTTTGGCTTTTTTATAGAAATAACAACAAAGGTAATCTTCATAATGAGATATATAAAGATGTGCCTGACAAAAGGAATAGATTATATGTTTGTGAATCTTCAGAAGAATACAAAGGTTAAACTACTATACTGGTATTACAAATGCTTGGTACCTGAAATATTCATCAAATTAATGCTGTTACATGTAGAATAAAAAGTTTGTGGCAAGTAACATGAAAGAAAGATGTAAATATTGTGTCAATCGAAGTTCAGCAGTCTTTCCTTGTTATACATTTCAATGGGGGAAGGTATAAAAGCATGAAAAAAAGAAAGATCCCTGTGAGTTGCTATAGACTGATGACAGTATATACTGTATAGAGGAAGAGTTCAATTTAGGGGGTGGGGGGTGGGGTAGGTTATGCAGATGTGGTAGAAGAGGTGCATAGGTAACGCAAAATTGTGTCGAAATTGTATTAGGTGTAAAATATGGTACCAATAATGGTCTTAAAAACTACAAAATATAAAAGGAATCATATATTTTTTTTAATACCTGAAATTTATATATAAAAAAACAAAGTCAGGAAAGATGAGCACCGTGTTGTAGTGGTAGGCTTGTGCTTATAAGAGGTAATAAGGATAGATCTGCAAGTGGGGCTAAAAGTTCATGGAGAAAGGGTATAAAAGAATATTTAGGCCAGATGAGAATAATGTAGAAAATCCAAAAGACATAAAAGAGAACTCTTTTCAGATTATCCCTTTAAAGGGAAAACTAGACTTAAAACTAAATGATGGATAATATTTAGGAATACAGGTAGAATACATAAATGCGAATTTAAAAAAATCTTTAAACAAACCATTGCCTTAGCTCTACACTCTGGGATTGTATTTTTTATTACATCTATACAATTAACGAAAAAAGATTCAAACTCCTTGGAATAATTTGCGCCCTTGTTTCTTACCTGTTGCCCTTAATATGAAGGAAATGCCTCTGTTCAACTGTAAGAAAGGGAGGTAAACCTAAATTTAAGGAAATCGTTTGCATGTACAAAGCATAAAACTTTTTCAAACATTCTCATATTTTTGTATCAATCAACTCATTGCTGTAGATAATTGAATATATAACTAGATGGGAAGTAAAGGAATTTAGAAACTAGCTCCCAAAATGGAATAACTATACTAAGCAAGAGGTCTTTTTGAAAATTTGTTGTTGCTAGTATTGTATACTCAAAACTGGTAGATTGTTTATGATATATTATTTGATAATTGCATACTTTAGTTTTATATTTAATTTTGAATGATTTTTCCTTCTGATAAATTTATAGTCTAGCATAAAATATAGCCGAGGTTCCCATTGTAAAACGTAGATTTTAGGGATCAGCCTGTCATGAACCATTGGTATTTTTATCCACTTGAATGTGATTGATATTGTAAGTAGATGAGTAAGTACTTGATGTCAAAATCAAAGCTAAAATAATGATGAGATGTTGGGGTATACAGTAAACCATTCCAAGGGGAAATTTGAATCAAATTCCTTCATTAAAACATGGTCGTTTTTTTTTTTTTTTTTTTTTTTTCATTTCCCTCTTGAGTAGTTACCATTATAGTATGTTGTCCACCAAAGATATCCTAAGAAATTTCATGCCTGAGTATTTTATTGGTATGATGGGTTCCACATAAAAATGCTTTCACCATAATATTTATGAGTCTCAAAGTTTTCAAAACCTTTAACTTCTGTTTTAGTATTTATTTGAGGCAAGAGCACCTTGTTTTGCTATTGGAATTATTTTTTCAAACTATTAACTGACCTTTTGCTAAACAAAAAAAATCTTCGAAATAACCTATAATATCAATCTGTATCAATTCTTTCAGTTTGATAAATTTTGCTCAGAATTAAAACTTGTATATGAAATTTGCAAAATCTATATATTCATAATTTTAACTACTAAATAAATACTTTTGCAACAGTAATATTTAAAGTTAATGCATGAATTGTATGAGCATTGTTAGCATTAAACCTGCATTAAACCTGAACTCTTTACTTTCATGTTCAAATTTTTTGAAAAAAAAAAAAAAATTCCAAGTAATTTTTATTTTTCCTAACTATATAAACCCCAAGTCCTTTAATGGGAGAGTTTTCAGCATAGCTGGAACTTGGCTAATATAATTTAATGAGGTGTCTGTAGTTACTGGCAGGTGGCGGGAAAGCCCTGCCCCTTGTCAGTACACTGAGTAACCACTTTAACTTTCCCCTAGGACTTCTAGGCGAAAAAGAACTCAAACTGAGCAGTTGGGAAAAATACAAATTACTTTAAAATTTTGTGATTTGTTCCTATGCACGTACAAAACCCTCATCCTTCAATAGGAGACTTTTCTAAGGAAGGAGGAAGTTGCTATAACAAAGCTAGGTGGTCTAATATCCCAGGATGTCTGAAAACTTTCCATCAAGGAAACTTCCATCTGAGGAAGGGCAAAAGTGTCAACTCATGACTACCTCCCATCATCTGTCCAAGGACAGACAGACAGACATTCAAGAATCTCTACCTAAAAGGGTAGTATGCATAAAAGTGTGTTGAAAAAATGGTAATGGGGCTGTCAACATCTGTGTCCATGCTTCCCATCGTAAGGAGGATGGGAAGATAATTCTTTATCTACTCAAATAGAAAAACTACTCGGTATGGAAGCTAACCTACATCAACGTTCGATCCAGCGAATAATGGTTCAACCACTGCATCCCAAGAGCGGAAAGAAAAAAAGGACTAGACCTTCTTACCTCTCAACCTGGACTTACATGGCGACGGCTTATCTTAAACAAGCTGCTTCTTGTCCTATGAAGGAGGTAAGCTTGGTACACAACCTGCTGAGCAGCTATATAACAGGTCCCAATTAGAACGTATTCAAGGACTAGCGGATATACTTCTGTAGAAAGTGGGCCGAGAAGGTTGTCCGTCACATCCAGAATCCAGCCTTCAACACTTGACTCACTGACAGATTCTTCTAGACGGCTAATGTAGAACCATTCCCTCTGACTTTGTAAGCGCCCACTTGAGCTGGTTATTTTAAATTATTTGTCGGAGGATTATATGATCTCCTAAGCTTTCCTTTAGATATTTTTTTCCTTGCCTCTACTTTTTCAGTACAAACAAAAAGGTTTTGTTGCTGTGGTCTGACGGGTTACGTCCGCTTTAAATGCCGTGATGTTCACGTACATGCTTCTCGAGGCTAATGCAAGGAAGAATACTGTCTTTGAGAGTCTACTCTCTATCTGATGCATGCCTTTAAGGTTTGAAGGGATACGTTTGAAAGTCCGTAAAACTCAGGTGACATCTGACCTAGGTAATTCAAGTCTCTCGGAGGACAAAACTGCAGGAACCATCTCATGAGCATAAAAACTCCTATGAAGAAGAAAGATTTAAGTAATTCAGTCTAAAGATCAGCTCAAGGCTAAGCAATAGCCTCTTACAGCTGAGACCGAGAGAAAATTCTCCTGGGTAAAGTAGACAAGAAAATCTGCTATCAGCTGCAGAGAACCACTGACCTTACAATTACAATACCCCTTCAGCACCGTTTGATGAAGATGGCCCCCTTTGACTGATACATGTTAGCAGAGGAGCTACTGAGATTTCCAGATAGCTCCTGTGTAGTGCTTCATGAAAAACCTTTTGCTCAGAGATGCTGTATAGTCTCCAACCATGAAATGACAGGGATGTTACCTAATTGTGGCACCTCTACTCGTGAGACAGGAACAGTAGGTTGGGTCACTGGAGTAGATCTCTCAGTACCTCGATTAGGAGCATCAGCAGGTCTGGGTACCAGGTGGCATGTTGCCATTCGGGAGCCACCATGGATACTCTTAGACTCATGGTAGTCAGCATCTGCTGATTATCCTTTAAATTAGGCAGAAAGCATAGATGGCAGCACTGTTCCACAGGTGTTGTCAGGCCTCTAGGACCGCTGCTAGGCCTGCTATTGGGAACATGCACAGGAAGTTTCTTGTTGAGGTTGAGTCGATTGACTGGGAATCTCACATTGAAGTTTCTTTACCACTAAGCAAGTGATTCCGATTGTGTGGTTTCCGATCGCCTGATTCCGTTTGAAACAAGATTGATGAGAATAGGCGCGACTTAATATGTCTTGAAGGGAGAGAACGTAATCAAATTGTTCCTGTTAAGATGAAACACGAAGAGAAAACCACAAGGAAACATCGACAGTCATGATGTTACGATGTCAAAATTTCTGTAACCCGAATGTCACTGAGAAACATACATGATTGTATAGTGTGTAGAACATTGTTTCTGTAGGGACCATTCAAGTGGCGGTGGAATACATAAAGACTGGTGGTGATATGAAAGGCCAGAGCTGAGTTGTCATCCCTGGAACTTAATGAAGAGGGAAGGGAGGGAGGGTCGAGCTTATCCTCCTGCACAGAATACTCACTTTCAGTTCCGTACAACACCGAGCAGTGAAAGAAGGTATGTGTGCAGCCCTTCACTATGTACTGAAATGTATTCTCTGGTAAGGAAATATCCTAATACTAATTCTGTTCTTGTCTTGTTTCCGAAGGGAGAACATATCAGGACTGTACTCCTATGTTGAAATACTCTCGGCACACACTGGGAGTTCTCTAATTCTTTGCTTGACATCACTGAAGTGCCATGGGAATTTTCAAGCGCAGGAAAGGTGTAAGGTGGCTGCCAATGTCCCCAACGGCAATGATTGTGCTTTGCCTTGTATGGAACCTAACACTAACAGAGGAGCTTGAGCTCTTTAAACTTGTACTAAAACATCTTTTCAAGGGTGGTTCAGTTTTGGTACAGCACTGCTTCTCTTCTCAAACTTATGTATTGGAATTTGTCATGAAACTTGGACTCATCTCACCCAAGAGAAGTGGTCACAGTGGGTTCATCTTTACAGGTGAAAATGCAGAAGGCGGAGGGAAATGTTGGCAGCCTTCATCATGACCGATGATGTGTGCACTTTGTTCCGTACGAGACCAAGTACTTGTGACTGGGGCAAGAGCACTGTAACTCTTACCAACCCACCACCCATGTTTGGTTAGAGGATGATGTCTAGCACCAGTCCTGTCAAGTGTATGTGTGATGAGGTTGGACAAATTCTTTTAAGACTTTGAATGATCAGTCTTCATAGGTGGTTTCTTCCTTTTTTTTAGAAGCAGGTGGTGTTGCATCTGAAAGCATAGCAGCTCAGGAAAATCCTTCTAGTTGGTGAAGCACTAGTTACTTCAGTTCCTGAAAGGCAAATCTAAGAGTGTGGCACTGATCAACATATAAGCATGTTGTGTGATGGCCTATTAATGTGAGGAGTCTTGCCGATGATAGCGCATATGCAATGTGTGTCTCGATGATTGTTTACATCGGTCCTGATCTGGTTACTATTGGGAACTGTAAGAAGAAGGGAAAAGAGGGAGGCACCCTTTATCCTGATCGAGGGTCCGAGAGCTTGGTCTTATATGAGACAAAGTGCTGCTAACAGACTTGTGAATACTTGTGTTATATACCGCTCAGAACTGGGTACAATCTTAGTAAGTTCTGCTTCTCCTGGTACGTACCAAACTTGCGTACAAGGAGAGAGATCATTAAAGAGAGATGTCCAGAGAGGGGGAAGAGGACAGAGCCCTACTGTATATTCCAAAGCATAATTGTTCTTGTAAGAAAAAACTCACAGGTAAGTGTGCACACACCTGTACAGACATATTGTACTCATGAACATTTCCAGTGCGTACCAATTCACCTCGCGAACGAAGAGTAAACATAGAGGAATCCCTTCCAAAAGGGGAACGTTCTTGGTACTACAGTCTCTCCCATGGGGAGAGAAAAGGCAGAAGTCACATGTAAGCGACTCCTATCAATTAGTCTTCTTGGACTTTTACGAAGACATCTTCCGTTGGTTATCTGAAAGATTTCAAAAATCTTATGAAGGAAAAAGAAAGGGGGCTTGCACCCTATTCCTGATGAAGAAGCAAGTACAGTACTAGGTTCTTAGTGAGAGAGGCTGGGTGAAATAGAGAAGACCAATTACGTAATGACTGGTCACACCAAGACTGCTCAACCATTGACACCAGAGGTAATCTGGAACATGCATGTACAGTATACTCTTGGCATGTTGTGATCAGGCTCATGGATGATCATGAGCCTAGACAAAAGTGTGTGTGAACCATTGTGGGCTTAGAAAATCTTGTTCATGGAATATGTATGTGGATGATGATTGTGCTCCTTTCTCTTGTGGAGACCTTCTCTTATGCATGCGTACACGTGAAAGGCAGAATGTAAAAGACAATAAGTATAGCCTGCACGCGTATTAATCAGGAACGTGGAGACCATGCACATGGAATTCTGATGTCTTTACATGTGAAAGGCAGTATGTATAAAAAAAAAAAAAATGTACAAAAGCCTATGTGCGTAGATGTGTAGAACGTTGGAACCATGTGCCTGAAATTGTTAAGCGTGCTTGTCTATTGTACAAGTACACATTAGGGGCAGTAAGGTAAAAGGTCGTAAGTAAAGCCTGTGCACGTGGATCTCAGGTGCATGTAGAAGGTAGTGTATAGAAAATCAGTCCAGCGTGGATTCCCGATTCTCATGGGAACTGCCTTCAGACCAGTCCAGGAAAAAAAAAAAATAATAATAATATCCAACCCAACCAGTATTGTGTTCTTGGTACAGCACTGTCTCCCAATGGGGAGAGAATGGTAGGAGTCTGCATCTTTCAATCAGCCTTCCTGGGCTTCTTCATTGACATCCTCTACGATTCTCGTAGTAGAAGTAAGGTAAGGCAGAGGAGAAGGAGAAACTTGAATTTTACCTTCTAAGGTGTCATCCAGATTGGTGATGATGCTCCAACAGGTTAAGAGATCACAGGATTTCTATAAAGAGACATCTCAATCAGGCAATGCATTTTTAGCACCTTTCTGGGGACAGGAAGATACTAACAAGAAGGACGGCACCTCTCCCCCTCACAATTGGCGGCAGCAGAGACTCCTTCCTACGATGGAGCACAACGATGTCCATGGAATTAACTTCCACCAGGCCACACTTGTGAAGGAATAAACAGCAAACAGAAATACTGCTGTGCAACAGGTGGAACAATGTGGATATTGGCAGGTTACACAGACAACTATTGCCAGTTACAGTTATTGGGAACTGCAAAACCTCACTTCTTACTTAATAATATCTCTCGCACACGACAATCTGCCTACTAATTTATCTGAACATAGAAGCAAAAGATTAAAATAGCCAGTTGGGGACAAAGGAAGTGCCTATGTACTATCTAGCAGTTGAAAAAAAAAATGGATATCAAATGCTGGCGAGGATTCCAGGTTAAATTTTAACAGCCATGTTCCAGCTACACTGAAAACAAACTCCTATTAAAGGGCGAGGGTTTGTATATTTGTAGGAACAACTCATTATTTCAACAAACTTGCAGCAAGTACCAGTAATCATACTATTAAATTTCCTAAAGACATAAGACATTGTATGGTATAAAAAAGCTTATTCAAATTCCAAACTGCAACATGAGAATTTATGAAAAAATTAAAGTATACCCCATACTAAAGCAAATGTAGTGATTCAATCTGATCTATGTAGAATATTGTATGAATACAAAGAGGTATCACTTATGAAATCATAAACTTGAAATAATATGCCCTTCTATATACACTACTAATTTCTATTCAATAACTTGGAAATGGCAAGCGACAAACAGTAATATATTGTGTAAATCTGAGTAACAATTGCCTATATTCAATTAAAATAGCTCCACATGCATCAAATTTAACAAAGAATCTTTAAAAATCATCACAGATAATAGTTAAGAGAAAAAAATTTCAATTGCAAGTTTGTACCAGAATTATCATGATGCATATTATTTAGAAAACATCCCTTGAGAAAACTGTGCATTCTTCATTCCCTAAAATCAAGCACAATACATCATCATTATAAAAGTAGTGACAATAAATCAAGAGCTGTGTTATTTAAGATGTTCTTGCATCAGTCACTCAACAATCAACGACACTTGCAGAGCAATATAGAAAGAAAAAAAAGCATTGCATTCATAGTACAGTAGCCAAGATAGAGCAGCAGCAATTTAGAATAGAATACAGATTCTATTCAGAGCCAACTGAGCATTTTAACTCACACAAATACAGAAGGAAGTTGATCTGTACCGCATCAAGGAAGTTCACATAGACTGGAGAAGGAGGCAGAAGGCAGTAAACATGACGTTTTACACGAGAGGACAACAATGCATACCTGAACATTTGCACTAGATGGCACAATCACCAGTTAGTCCCACCACCACGTATCCGCCAGACAGACACTGCTAAGCCTCGCTAACAGTGGTATATCTGAGATCGGACACTGGCATATTCACCTGGCTGATAATGTCTCCATGAGCAGTACGAACTTGATAAAGATATCTATACTTCTTCTGCCGCATCTCAGCTCTGGCCTCTCGACTCCTCATTCGCTGGAGGTTGACACTCCTTGACTTTTTGGAGGGTACCACTGAAAAAAAAACATTTGTACATAAGAGAAAATTTATCTTGAGAATGTATGGCTACGACACTATTATTGTCTTGCTAAAAATACAATCGTTAAATAACATTTCATTAATTTTAGGGAGATGCCTGGGTAGGATACATACGTTGCTGATGATAGATGCCTCTGCCAGTAATCCTCCATTGAGTTAGACTTCCGACAATCACCATAAAAGGCCAAACGCCAAGAATCATCCAAGAAAACCAACAAGGAGGATCACTTTCCACAGCCTTTAGTCGCTCCTCAAACCAACGCACCATCAGGAACTGTAAGTACAAGGTGATATTACAAAAATGATTTGGTGTTTAAAATCATTTCTAATTATTAAACCGATATAAAACTTTCTAGTTACAGGTTGTTTACCAAGAAATACTGGACTATATAAATAACATATTTTGTGTATAAGATAAACTTCCAAATAATAGGAAAACTAAATTATACAGTATATATGAAATACTTGTTTGGCTAGGAGGATAAACTTCCTGAATAACATTACTTATTGAGAAAAACTAGTAATAAATAGTTTATTTCTTCTTCGTAAGGATACAATAAAATTTGTCGAATAGGAACTTTCTTTTTTTTAGAGAAACTGAATTATATAATAAATGATGTTCAAATGGAAATGTTGCATTATTCTAACCTAGTAAACCATAAGACTGGAAACATTAAGAAATAAGTAAATTCTGAAATTTCCATGAGATTAATTACATATTACTATGAAATACGCAAGCTGAACTAAGACTACTCATTGGTGTGAATTTTAACTGAAAACTATCAAATATATTCTATAAACTGTAGATCTTGTCCATGGACCAAATGCATGATATATAAAGGCACACATATTTTCAATGATACAGAAAAATATAAACAAAATTTCTAAATTGTAATTGAGAAATTTTTCTCCCTTACTTTAAGAAAGCAGGTTTAATTGGATCCATGTTGTATCTCTTATGTTAAAACCTGTGTCTGTTTGTCACACTTATACACCAACATAATGATACAAATCTATGTATTTCTGGATATATAAATGAAGTATGTAAGAAAATTACATTTAAATCGTCAAAGTGTATCTCGGAAAAAACGTGAAAGTATTAAATGAGAAATCGTGATTATAATACATTATGATACCAATTTCTTCATGCTGTTGACTTTTCATAGAATAAACTCAAGATGAATATGTATAACAATGAGGGAAACTTGTATAATTTACCTTCTCTATAAAGTAGTCGAGGGTGGCAGACATAATAGCTCCACCACTAATGGCTGTCCCCAAAATGGTTAGCCCCTTTTGGAAATACAGGGTGAGAATTGCCAATAACAACCCTGCGGCCAAGAGGATCCCCACGACTAGCCATACACTGCTTGGTACCCACCTGAAAGATAAATACGTTGAAGGCCCAGGAAATACCAACAACTATAGTCCATTTCTTTTAGTGAGTCATATTTGCACTGACTCGCAGTGGTGCCCTTTTAGCTCGGAAAAGTTTCCTGATCGCTGAGTGGTTGGACAAGATAATTCTAACCAATCAGCGACCAGGAAACTTTTCCGAGCTAAAAGGGCACTGTTGCGAGTCGGTGCAAATATGACTCGCTAAAAGAAATGGACTATAAATACTTATGTATAGGGCAAGATGAATACCTATTAACAAGACCGGTACTGTATGGAGATATCATTGTTGACAAAGCATTCACGAAGCTATGAAAATGAACAAAGAAAGCAGAAACCTTATACTTTGCCTTGCAGGATTTTCAATGACACTCCAGTGTTATATCCTTAATATAGTTTAAAAGTTGGGACAAGTTATCTGTAGCTTATATATATATATATTTTTTTTTTGCTAGTCTGTATATATGTTACGTCCCTTTTTTATGCATCGCAGGGAGGTAAACTATTCTAATACAAAGGCTACTGAAAACCGTTCTCTAACCCCCCATGGGAAATCATAACATGCATTATTCTCTACAATTTTGATGTTCATGTTGATTTAGATTGATGCATTTCCCAAGGCTGTGAACAAATGGCTTTTTGTTCTGCAATGCTTGTTCTACCCTAGACTCCATTTGGAAGCTAAGCTCTAATGAATAATTGGCAGAAGACTGGTGTCTATAGCAGTCCAACACTTACATCTGTTTGGTTAATATATCTGCAATGTGAAGTTAATTAACCGGGTAAAAACAGCTACTGGACAATGTATCTCAACACATGCTAGGAAGGAGCACTAATAAGTAAATTAAAGAAGCTAAACTTTCCCCAAGCTTTCAATATAAGGAATCAGTATAGCTAAAGGGAACTCAGAGAAAGAAAAGTTAATCAAAATAAAAAAAAATTCAGCCCAGGCAGAAAATGTTAATGTACAGTAATTGCCCCCTTGGTAATTCAGCGGTTGTTCCTGAAATTAAATGTTTTTGATCCAAGCAAGTTGAGTTCTTCACTGGGAATTATAATAAATATTCACTTCTAAAAACAGCCAACGCAGGAATAATGTAATAAGAAAAATTTAAATTTACATAAATTTTTTTTTAAACAACTGAAAAGAAAATAATTTTCCTTACCAATTGTAAGCTATAGCAATGCCCGCTATGCCTAAGAATAGACCTGTGTGTAGGCCCGTCATAAAGAGGCCTACATACTGCACAAGCATGGTGATGAGGCCGAACATGACGCCGGCCCCCAAAGCCACGCCTGCATTGCCCATCATGGGCAAGAGGTCCTCGCTCAAGCATATTAGGTAGACGACGACCGATGCGAAGATGAATCCCGTCAAGAACATCACAGCTTTGAAGCATCTGTATCCTGAAAAGATTATTAATAATTATTATATCATTATTATTATTATCAATTATTATTAATTATAATTATTCATCATCATCATCATTATTATTATTATTATTATTAGCTAAGCTACAACCCTTGTTGGAAAAGCAAGATGCTATTAGCTCAAGGGCTGCTTATTATTATTATTATTATTATTATTATTATTATTATTATTATTATTATTATTATTACTACTACTAGCTAAGTTACAACCCTAGTTGAAAAAGCATGATGCTATATGCCCAAGGGCTTATTATTATTATTATTATTATTATTATTATTATTATTATTATTAGCTAAGCTACAACCCTAGTTGGAAAAGCAAGATGCTTTATGCCCAAGGACATTATTATTATTATTATTATTATTATTATTATTATTATTATTATTATTATTATTACTAGCTAGGCTACAACCCTAGTTTGAAAAGCAAGATTCTATAAGCCCAAGGGCTCCAACAGGGAAAAATAGCCCAGAGAAGAAAGGAAGGAAGGACATAAATGAACGATATGAGAAATAATGAACAATTAAAATAGAAAGAAAACATCGTTTTCAGGCATAGCAGAGTAGCACTATTGAAAGAGAAAGAGAGGTAAGTCACGGGAAAAGTTGAGAGAGAGAGAGAGAGAGGAGAGAGAGAGAGAGAGAGAGAGAGAGAGAGAGAGAGAGAGAGAGAGAGAGAGAGAGAGAGCTTCAAATTGGGTCATGGATCACGTACCCAGAGTGAGAGGAAACTAGGTCATGGGACACGCACCCAGCGCGAGAAGAAATTGGGTCACGGGACAAGCGGAGAGAGAGAGAGAGAGAGAGAGAGAGAGAGAGAGAGAGAGAGAGAGAGAGAGAGAGAGAGAGAGAGAGAAACTAGGTCACGGGATAAGCATCCAGTAGTCATGCTCTTGTATAAATTACCTAAAATCATTCTTCAATATTTTCAAAGCGTACGTCTAAAATTATATTAAAACTATTTTTTACCAACCACTATTAGTGTATAACAGTTAATGTTTGTTGACAAGTTACTATATATCAGTTGATGCATATAGAAAAGAATTAATTAAAATTGGAGATTATCGAATAATATAGTTAAATTACGTACTATAAATAACATGTAAGGTAATGAAACTCTTTCAGAGGAAAGTTAAAATCTTAGTGAAACATTCAAATTATGTCCGTAGACTTTAGCAACTCTCTCACATATTGTGTATTGTCGTCTACACCAGGGGTGTGTAACCTTTTCAAATAAAGTACCACTAGCCAAGAATCTAAAGTTATGGAGGTGTTAGAAAGACGGCAAAATTAGTTTCGCATATAGCAAAAAAAGCCTCAGACATTTTAAATGTATTATATAATACAATATTAAAAAACTCCTCCTATGACCTATGCCAAGCAAATTATCTTAACTAAGATTCTTAACATTCCCATTATAAACAAAATACTCAGCTACCCATCTGTGTTATAATGTATATGGATACTTCCAAGGACTTATTTGATATTAAATATGGCTGTAATACGTACATAGAAAAAACTGCGTACTTGAATTGATACCAATATCTTGACCGTCTTTATGCAATCAAATGAAAACCTAACCTAGTGGGATGGCCGATTTTGTATTTGTTTAACCAACTGGTCAATATCAGGTTGAACGGCTGATGGGACAACACTAAAGGGCTTCATTTAGCGAGGACCGAAGTTTATTTTTAACCAAATTCATTTTATAAAATGAGCTGTTCACATACATACGTGCTATCAGACATTGCTATGCTCCTCACTTGACCAGATAATTTGGGATCTTTGCTTGACAAGATAGTTTGGGATATTCTATGTTTGATAAATGTTGTTTATAGAAATTACATACTGAACTATTACCGTACTTATTTCTTAGTTCTATATTACATTCTAGTTCAATTTTTCAACCTGCATATACCCTTGAATAGTTTCCAAAATCACGGATAATGGGGAACAACAGTGGCCCCAAGGATCGCACTGAAAATTCTGGAAGCACATGATCCAAGGGTCGCAGGTTGCACAGGCCTGGTCTACATATTTTACTTACTTTACGGGCTGCTTTTCTGATCCTATACTGCAGGGGAAAACCATACTCTCTACATGACCTCCACAGTCATTTTATCATGTTCGTTCGAAAGCATTCAACATTTCACAACGCATATTGTTCGTTATTTGTCAAATCCACACTATCGAAGTACTTAGGGAACAAGTGTCTTCATTTCTTCTTGAAAGCCTTAATATCTTCAGTCTTTCGAATGTCTAGTGAGAGCTTATTGTAATAACTATCAAAATTGATCACAAAGTTAATTCATACCCTTTTCTTCGCTCAGTTATATGTTATAAAGTAAATCTACGACTTCCAAAATATCATAAATATAAATAACAGATTTTAAAGTAATTTTACGTTTCGTTTTCATTCCATACAAGAAGTTATAATTTACAAATTCAATTGACCTTTTCTTATTGTGCCAAGATAAGAGTTGCTCTCATGTCTCTAACCCGACTTTCTCTCTCTCTCTCTCTCTCCTCTCTCTCTCTCTCTCTCTCTCTCTCTTTACCTGGAACTGACCCACTAAAGGGACACAACAACAACTCCGTACCCAAAACGAACTTGGTCCAACCTAGTCCTCGAAATACGTACCCCCCCCCCCTCCCAAAAACCTTCCCAACTCTCCCCCCCCCCCCCCACAAGAGCAAAGCGAGAATATTCTTGTTACAGAGACGAGAAATTCGCTGGCCTACTTCTGGAAGTCTTTGAATTGCGAGCATCATCCTTTCTGGAAGTGTCTGGAATATCCAGTATTGCTGACTTAAGGGGTCTCGAAAATTTTCCGGAAAAATATTTTTTTTAAAAAAATATATGTTCTTTTAAGTTGTCATAATTTTGAGAAGTCTATCATATTTAAAAAAAATACCTAAAAGATTACCTAACACAATATTTATAGTCAATTTTTTTCTAATGAGGAGCATTTGGACTGACTCGCAGGTGTGCCCTTTTAGCTCGGAAAAGGTTTCCTAATTGGTGATTGGTTGGACAAAATAATTCTAACCAATCAGCTAGTAGGAAACATTTCCGAGCTAAAAGGGCACACCTGCGAGTCTGTACAAATGCGCCTCATTAAAAATAATTGAGTATAGTATTTTAATTTGCTATTACTAATAGGTGTAATAGCAGATGATTGGTTTAAAGTATATAGACAAAAATAAAACTACTTAAAACTCAAATAAAAGAAAATGACCGTATATCTTCCAAAAGTTAAACTAGCAAAATCTAAAAATGCATATAATAATCAATCATATAGGAGAGTATATTCACGTGTATTCCTTTGGTGATATTTTCTACGGTCAGTGTAGCAGATGAAACAACATTACTGTCCCAGCGCTAATGTAGAACAAAGAGAACGAACAGACTTAAATATTAAACTCAGAGTTCGGCTTTGTTTAGAAGCTTACCCTTTTGTTTACATTTAAAGGTTTAAAGGCCACTCATGAATGGCAGAGGCAAGGGACAGTGACATTTCTCTATCAAGAAGGACAATGCCCTAGAGACTAAACATATAATATGATCAGCGCCCAAGCCCCTTCTCCACCCAAGCTAGGACCAAGGTGGGGCCAGGCAATGGCTGCTGATGACTCAGCAGATAGACCTATAAGCTCCCCCAAACCCCCTATCCTAAGCTCACTAAGATGGTGAAGTTGCAGCGACCAAAGAAACTAACGTGTATGAGCGGGAATCGAACCTCAGTCTGGGATTCACCAGTCAGGGACGTTACCACATCGGCCACCACAGCCCTTGCTTACTTGAATTTACTATTTTGATTAATGAATTTAAACGATACAAATCACACCACGTTAACAAATACAAATTCTAATATCCGAGGGTTTTATAAGGTATATTACTTCAGGGAATACCGAGAAACGTAAATACAGAGCTTCTAGTACGCAGTCTAAAGGAAGAGAGGGAACAATAATTTCTTAAACTTTTTAATTAAAACCCTGAACTTCCTTTCAAACCATAAATGTAAAAAAAAAATAAATAAATAAAAATTATAGTATAAATCCTTTAAATTCGCAATACTAAATTTCAGAACCATTTATATTGAATCATTCCTTAGAGAAGTATTTAGAATAACACTGTGGCGTATATATATTCCATTGATACATTTAAACAATTAATCCACACAATATTCCTAATATGGAAACGTAAACAAATGGCTGTTTGTTAGCGTCGTGATCAAACATTTTTTTGTATGCAAGAGTTTGTCTTTTGTACAGAGAAATATTATTTTTATTTTATATTATTATTATTACTTGCTAAGTTACAACCCTAGTTGGAAAAGCAGGATGCTATAAGCCCAGGAGCTCCAATAGGGAAAATAGCCGAGTGAGAAAAGGAAACAATGAAAAATAAAATATTTTAGGCAACATTAAAATAAATATTTCCTATATAAACTATAAAAACTTTTAATAAAACAAGAGGAAGAGAAATTAGATAGAATAGTGTGCCCGAGTGTACCCTCAAGCACGAGAACTCTAACCCAATACAGTGATTTATTCATTATGAACACACGATGTTATAATTAGATGCTGACTGTATTAAACTTTAATATTATTATTCTAAATGTCTGAAAATTTTCCCTGGACAAGCTAAAATGGAATCAACTTATAAAGGATCTTTCTACACAAGATAATGATTATACGTGAATATATTAGAAAAGGAAGAAAATAAAATGCAGTATAAATAAATAGAGAAAATGACCCGCAAATGTCATTAAACTTGGCCAATGGTGCAGAGCAATATAGAAGTATTATTACATTTTTTAATAACAAACTCACTGATTCTGAAATTCAATTAACACAAATATGAAAAAAAACTTTCATTTGCAAACCAAAGGGACAATTGATCTTATATTAAAGATATATTATATGAATGGATGTTATTATATTAACTGTAAACTGTTAGTTCCTGTTGGACCTTGTTCAACATGAAATGTTATACATAATTATTCCATTGGCCAGGGCACCACCCACCCCGTTAAGATACTACCGGCTAGAGGACTAGTTGGGTCCTTTGACTGGTCAGACAGTAGACAGTACTATATTGGATCCTTCTATCTGATTACGGTTCATTTTCCTTGTGCCTACACATACACCGAATAGTCTGGCCTATTTCCACATTCTCTGTTTTCATA
This sequence comes from Palaemon carinicauda, assembly GCF_036898095.1. NCBI lineage: Eukaryota > Metazoa > Arthropoda > Malacostraca > Decapoda > Palaemonidae > Palaemon > Palaemon carinicauda. Next base: position 98,102 of record NW_027171967.1, read on the forward strand.
CACCTGATAACAATGGGAATACCAAACAATTCTTCTTCGCTCGAGGGGTTACCTACTGCACTGTAATTGTTCAGTGACTACATTCCTCTTGGTAAGGGTAGAAGACACACTTAAGCTGTGGCAAGCTGTTCTTCGAGGAGAGGGTCACTCCAAAATCAAACCATTGTTCTCTAGTCTAGGGTATTGCTATGGCCTCTGAATCATGGTCTCCCACTGTCTTGAGGTAGAGTCCTCTTGCTTGAAGGTACACTCGAGCAAACTATTCTATCTTATTTCTCTTCCTCTTGTTATTTAGAAGCTTTTATAGCTTATATATAATAGATTTATGTTCATGTTATTATTCTTAGACTTCTCTTGTAGTATATTTCCTTTCCTCGCTGAGCTATTTTCCCTGTCGGAGCCCTTGGGGTTATAGCATCCAGCTTTTCCAATTAGGGTTGTAGCTTAGCTAGTATGTGTATATGGTCTATCTAATGTTTACCCCATAAATTCTTTGGAAGCAAATACCTAGTCCCCTTCTCCCAGAAAGATACACAACCGTAATTTGTTTATCCCACAGAACATTCGACAACACGTTTTCCAAAGTCATTTGCTCACGGGTACTCATACGTTGGTATCCCTATGGAAAAATTATAACTCCATCTACTGTGATTTTCTTTGTGGTGACCTGTTGGTAACGTCCTCCTTGCCTGATAATTGCCAAACTGGATTCGAGTCCCGCTCAAACTCGTTAGTTCCTTTGTTCGCTGCAACCTCACCATCCTCATCAGCTAGAAAGTGGGGTTTGGGAAAGCCTATGGTCTATCTGCTGAGTCATCAGCAGCCCTTTGCCTGGCCCTCCATGGTCCTAGCTTGGGGTAGGGAAAGGGGGGGGGATTGGGCGCTGATCATATGTATATATGGTCAGTCTCTAGGGTATTGTCCTGCTTGATATGGCAATGTCACTGTCCCTTGCTTCTGCCATTCATAGAGCAGCCGTTAAAACCCTTTAAAACAAGGGTAAAATGAAATGTTTAAGTCAATTTGAAAAGAGCAAACATTTAAAGTCCATATAAACGGTAATAATAATAAAGAGATTCACTTCAAATAAAAGTAATTTCTACTTTAAACTAAAAATAATTTTTCCTTTGGTTCTACCTTTGACCTTTTAATTCTAATATCCAAACGAGGTCGACTTCATTCGAACTGGTCTTCTTTTTACGTTACAATATGCCCCAAAGGTCAGTTAATACCAAATGCAATATTTTCTTAGCTCTTACATCAAATTTTAGTGACCTTGCCAACAATTTCTAAAAAAAAAAAAAAAAAAAAATAAATAAATAAAAATAAAAAAAGATTCTAGGCATGATATATAACATTGCCACTAAACATCTATATAACTGTTACATGGAATTTATAAGGGCCGGAGAAATTTGGAACAAAACATGATAGAATTTAATCAAATGCAACTGATGAAACAGACTTCAATACCGTGAAGTAGAAAAATTCAATTAAAACTCGGTAGTGAAATATGCCTTTTTGGTTAACAATTATAACTACAGTAATATTTCCATAGGAAGACAATTTTGCTCTGATATAATACATCATCATCATCATCTCCCACGCCTACTGAGGCAATAGGCCCCAGTTAGATTTCGCCAGTCGTCGCTATCTTGAGCTTTTAAATCAATACTTCTCTATTCATCACCTACTTCACGCTTCATAGTCCTCAGCCATGTA
>NW_027171968.1:0-7500 GCF_036898095.1 Palaemon carinicauda
AAAATATAAGAGTGAGTTCACGCCAAGAATTGCGAATGAGAATAATGAAACAGAAATGAGAGAAGAAAATGTTGAATATCTAACGGATATAGATATTAATGAAGCAGATATTGTCACGGCTATAAACGAAATAAAAATGGATCGGCAGCCGGACCAGATGGAGTTCCAGCGATTTTGTTAAAAAAAAAAACTGCAAACACTATCGCGAAGCCGCTTGCAATACTGCTAAGACAGAGTGTAGATATGAGCGAGATATATGTTAAACATAAATTAGCTTATATAACCCCTATCTTCAAAAGTGGATCAAGACTAGAGGCAAGCAATTATAGACCTGTTAGTCTAACATCACATATTATGAAAGTGTATGAGAGGGTAATAAAAAAGAAAATAATGAACCATTTGGTCAAAAATAATTTGTTTCAATATGGGTCAACACGGTTTCGTACCTGGAAAAAGTACACAGACCCAACTGATAGCACACTATGAAAACATATACAATAATATGATAAATGAAAAAGACACAGATGTGATCTATCTAGATTTTGCAAAAGCCTTTGACAAGGTAGACCATAACATATTGGAGAAAAAAATGAGAAAGCATAATATTGTGGGAAAGATAGGAAAATGGGTAAAAGAATTCCTGCAAAACAGAAAACAGATAGTGGTTGCAAATGACGAGAAATCAGATGAAGCCCAGGTAATATCTGGTGTGCCCAAGGTACGGTATTAGCTGCACTGCTATTTGTTATTATGATCTCAGACATAGACTGTGATGTTGAAAACTCCGTAGTGAGAAGTTTCGCCGATGACACAAGAATAAGTAGAGAAATTACTTGTGATGAAGATAGGAACTCACTACAAAGAGATCTAAACAAAATATATGAATGGGCGGAGATAAATAGGATGGTATTTAACTCCGATAAATTCGAGTCAATAAATTATGGAAACAGAGAAGGAATGGTGTATGCATACAAGGGACCTAATAATGAGACAATCACAAACAAGGAAGCAATTAAAGACCTTGGTGTAAATTTTAAATAGGAATATGTTATGCAACGACCAAATAGCAACACTGTTGGCTAAATGTAAAGCAAAAATGGGAATGTTATTCAGACACTTTAAAACAAGAAAAGCTGAACACATGATTATGCTTTACAAAACTTATGTGCGTAGTACACTCGAGTACTGCAATGTGATATGGTACCCACACTACCAAAAAGATATTGCGCAAATAGAGAGTGTACAAAGGTCCTATACTTGCTAGAATAGAAGAAGTTAAGGACCTTGACTACTGGGAAAGACTGCAATTTTTAAAACTATACAGTCTCGAAAGGAGAAGAGAACGCTACACGATAATACAAGCATGGAAGCAAATAGAAGGAATTGCTGAAAACATCATGGAGCTTAAAGTATCAGAAAGAGCAAGCCGAGGTAGATTAATAGTGCCAAAAAGCATTCCAGGTAAATTGAGAAAGGCGCACAGGACATTAATCCACTACGCACCAGCATCGATAATGCAGCGACTATTTAATGTGCTGCCAGCTCATCTAAGAAACATATCAGGAGTGAGCGTAGATGTGTTTAAAAATCAGCTCGATAAATACCTAAGATGCATCCCAGACCATCCAAGACTGGAAGATGCAAAATACACCGGAAGATGTATTAGCAACTCTCTGGTGGATATACGAGGTGCCTCACACTGAGGGACCTGGGGGAACCCAAACAAAAAATAAGGTAAGGCAATAAGGTTCATCCATTCCTGATCCTCGCACTTAGTTTCTCTCTCTCTCTCTCTCTCTCTCTGCTTCATCCCATTCCTGATCCTCGCACTTAGTTTCTCTCTCTCCTCTCTCTCTCTCTCTCTCTGTGCTTCATCCCATTCCTGATCCTCGCACTTAGTTTCTCTCTCTCTCTCTCTCTCTCTCTCTCTCTGCTTCATCCCATTCCTGATCCTCGCACCTAAGTGATCAAGAAAGACGAACGGAAGATGTTGGATGCTGGATATGACGACCGGGTGATGTTACAAGGCAAAAAAAACTGTCCCCCTGATTCGAGACCGATTGATTGTTCTTCTTTTGTGACTTTAGTGAGAGAGAGAGAGCCCTGGGTGATTGTGGAAGCCATCCGACTTGAAGAAGAGGTGTTTCTCTTGATTAAAAAATGAAAAAAAAGGGCCACCCTTCTCGGCCCACCACTCGTTGTGCGTTGATTAAGATCTCTTATTGTTGATTAAAGGTTTTGGTAGGCGTGATACCTGCCTCATTAGTGGTGTGTGGGATGACGGAATGCTTTCTCTCACTCTCTCTCTCTCTCTCACTCTCTCTCTCTCTCACTCTCTCACTCTCACTCTCCTGGGGGAGAGGGGTTGGCTTTTCGAGCTGTATAATGAAGGGGTGAAGATGGAGGCAGTGGTGGTGTGTGTTAAGAAAGGGAGAGATTATAGGGAACAATGTCGTCTCGTTGATAGATTGGGTGTTGGCCTGAAGGAGAGATGTGCTCTGAGAGTCATTGTGTAGATATTCATTAACGTTTTGGAAGTCATTGTGTAGATATTTGTTAACGTTTTGGAAGTCATTGTGTAATTATTTATAAATGTTTTAGGAGTCATAATGTAAATATTCATTAACGTTTTAGAAGTCGTATAAATATTAATTAACGTTTTGGAAGTGATTATGTAGATATTCATTAACGCTTTGGAAGTCATTGTGTAGATATTCATTAAAGCTTTGGAAGTCATTGGAAGTCATTGTGTAGATATTCATTAACGTTTTGGAAGTCATTGTGTAGATATTCATTAACGTTTTGGAAGTCATTGTGTAGATATTCATTAACGTTTTGGAAGTCATTGTGTAGATATTTGTTAACGTTTTGGAAGTCATTGTGTAGATATTTGTTAACGTTTTGGAAGTCATTGTGTAAATATTCATTAACGTTTTGGAAGTCACTGTGTAATTATTCATTAACGTTTTGGATGTCATTGTGTAGATATTCATTAACGTTTTGGAAGTCCATTGTGTAGATATTCATTAACGTTTTGGAAGTCATTGTGTAGATATTCATTAACGTTTTGGAAGTCATTGTGTAGATATTTGTTAACGTTTTGGAAGTCATTGTGTAGATATTTGTTAACGTTTGGAAGTCATTGTGTAGATATTTGTTAACGTTTTGGAAGTCATTGTGTAGATATTTGTTAACGTTTTGGAAGTCATTGTGTAGATATTTGTTAACGTTTTGGAAGTCATTGTGTAGATATTCGTTAACGTTTTGGAAGTCATTGTGTAGATATTTGTTAACGTTTTGGAAGTCATTGTGTAGATATTCGTTAACGTTTTGGAAGTCATTGTGTAGATATTTGTTAACGTTTTGGAAGTCATTGTGTAGATATTCGTTAACGTTTTGGAAGTCATTGTGTAGATATTTATTAACGTTTTGGAAGTCATTGTGTAGATATTCGTTAACGTTTTGGAAGTCATTGTGTAGATATTTATTAATGTTTTGGAAGTCATTGTGTAGATATTCGTTAACGTTTTGGAAGTCATTGTGTAGATATTTGTTAACGTTTTGGAAGTCATTGTGTAGATATTCGTTAACGTTTTGGAAGTCATTGTGTAGATATTTGTTAACGTTTTGGAAGTCATTGTGTAGATATTCGTTTAACGTTTTGGAAGTCATTGTGTAGATATTCGTTAACGTTTTGGAAGTCATTGTGTAGATATTCGTTAACGTTTTGGAAGTCATTGTGTAGATATTCATTAACGTTTTGGAAGTCATTGTGTAGATATTTATTAACGTTTTGGAAGTCATTGTGTAGATATTCGTTAACGTTTTGGAAGTCATTGTGTAGATATTTATTAACGTTTTGGAAGTCCATTGTGTAGATATTTGTTAACGTTTTGGAAGTCATTGTGTAATTATTTATAAATGTTTTAGGAGTCATAATGTAAATATTCATTAACGTTTTAGAAGTCGTATAAATATTAATTAACGTTTTGGAAGTGATTATGTAGATATTCATTAACGCTTTGGAAGTCATTGTGTAGATATTCATTAAAGCTTTGGAAGTCATTGGAAGTCATTGTGTAGATATTCATTAACGTTTTGGAAGTCATTGTGTAGATATTCATTAACGTTTTGGAAGTCATTGTGTAGATATTCATTAACGTTTTGGAAGTCATTGTGTAGATATTTGTTAACGTTTTGGAAGTCATTGTGTAGATATTCATTAACGTTTTGGAAGTCATTGTGTAGATATTCGTTAACGTTTTGGAAGTCATTGTGTAGATATTTGTTAACGTTTTGGAAGTCATTGTGTAGATATTCGTTAACGTTTTGGAAGTCATTGTGTAGATATTCGTTAACGTTTTGGAAGTCATTGTGTAGATATTTATTAATGTTTTGGAAGTCATTGTGTAGATATTCGGTAACGTTTTGGAAGTCATTGTGTAGATATTTATTAACGTTTTGGAAGTCATTGTGTAGATATTCGTTAACGTTTTGGAAGTCATTGTGTAGATATTTGTTAACGTTTTGGAAGTCATTGTGTAGATATTCGTTAACGTTTTGGAAGTCATTGTGTAGATATTCATTAACGTTTTGGAAGTCATTGTGTAGATATTTGTTAACGTTTTGGAAGTCATTGTGTAGATATTTATTAACGTTTTGGAAGTCATTGTGTAGATATTTATTAACGTTTTGGAAGTCATTGTGTAGATATTTGTTAACGTTTTGGAAGTCATTGTGTAGATATTCGTTAACGTTTTGGAAGTCATTGTGTAGATATTTGTTAACGTTTTGGAAGTCATTGTGTAGATATTCGTTAACGTTTTGGAAGTCATTGTGTAGATATTCGTTAACGTTTTGGAAAGTCATTGTGTAGATATTTATTAATGTTTTGGAAGTCATTGTGTAGATATCGTTAACGTTTTGGAAGTCATTGTGTAGATATTTATTAACGTTTTGGAAGTCATTGTGTAGATATTTATTAACGTTTTGGAAGTCATTGTGTAGATATTCATTAACGTTTTGGAAGTCATTGTGTAGATATTCATTAACGTTTTGGAAGTCATTGTGTAGATATTTGTTAACGTTTTGGAAGTCATTGTGTAGATATTTATTAACGTTTTGGAAGTCATTGTGTTGATATTTATTAACGTTTTGGAAGTCATGTGTAGATATTCGTTAATGTTTTGGAAGTCATTGTGTAGATATTTATTAACGTTTTGGAAGTCATTGTGTAGATATTTGTTAACGTTTTGGAAGTCATTGTGTAGATATTCATTAACGTTTTGGAAGTCATTGTGTAGATATTCATTAACGTTTTGGAAGTCATTGTGTAGATATTCATTAACGTTTTGGAAGTCATTGTGTAGATATTTGTTAACGTTTTGGAAGTCATTGTGTAGATATTTGTTAACGTTTTGGAAGTCATTGTGTAGATATTCATTAACGTTTTGGAAGTCATTGTGTAGATATTCGTTAATGTTTTGGAAGTCATTGTGTAGATATTTATTAACGTTTTGGAAGTCATTGTGTAGATATTTATTACGTTTTGGAAGTCATTGTGTAGATATTCATTAACGTTTTGGAAGTCATTGTGTAGATATTTGTTAACGTTTTGGAAGTCATTGTGTAGATATTTATTAACGTTTTGGAAGTCATTGTGTTGATATTTATTAACGTTTTGGAAGTCATTGTGTAGATATTCGTTTATTGTTTTGGAAGTCATTGTGTAGATATTTATTAACGTTTTGGAAGTCATTGTGTAGATATTTGTTAACGTTTTGGAAGTCATTGTGTAGATATTCATTAACGTTTTGGAAGTCATTGTGTAGATATTTGTTAACGTTTTGGAAGTCATTGTGTAGATATTCATTAACGTTTTGGAAGTCATTGTGTAGATATTTGTTAACGTTTTGGAAGTCATTGTGTAGATATTCATTAACGTTTTGGAAGTCATTGTGTAGATATTCATTAACGTTTTGGAAGTCATTGTGTAGATATTTGTTAACGTTTTGGAAGTCATTGTGTAGATATTCATTAACGTTTTGGAAGTCATTGTGTAGATATTTATTAACGTTTTGGAAGTCATTGTGTAGATATTCGTTAACGTTTTGGAAGTCATTGTGTAGATATTTGTTAACGTTTTGGAAGTCATTGTGTAGATATTTGTTAACGTTTTGGAAGTCATTGTGTAGATATTTGTTAACGTTTTGGAAGTCATTGTGTAGATATTCATTAACGTTTTGGAAGTCATTGTGTAGATATTTATTAACGTTTTGGAAGTCATTGTGTAATTATTTATAAATGTTTTAGGAGTCGTATAAATATTAATTAACGTTTCGGAAGTGATTATGTAGATATTCATTAACGCTTTGGAAGTCATTGGAAGTCATTGTGTAGATATTCATTAACGTTTTGGAAGTCATTGTGTAGATATTCATTAACGTTTTGGAAGTCATTGTGTAGATATTCATTAACGTTTTGGAAGTCATTGTGTAGATATTCGGTTAACGTTTTGGAAGTCATTGTGTAGATATTCATTAACGTTTTGGAAGTCATTGTGTAGATATTCGTTAACGTTTTGGAAGTCATTGTGTAGATATTCATTAACGTTTTGGAAGTCATTGTGTAGATATTCATTAACGTTTTGGAAGTCATTGTGGAAATATTCATTAACGTTTTGGAAGTAATTATGTCAATTTTCATTAACGTTTTAGGAGTCACTGTGTAATTATTCATTAACGTTTTGGAAGCAATTGTGTCAGTTTTCATTAACGTTTTTCTATGTCATTGTGTAATTATTCACTAACGTTTAGGAAGTCATTGTGTGATTATTCATTAACGTGTTGGAAGTCATTGTGTAGATATTCATTAACGTTTTGGAAGTCATTATGTAGATATTCATTAATGTTTTTGTTAGTCATTGTGTAGATATTCATTAACGTTTTGGAAGTCATTGTGGAAATATTCATTAACGTTTTGGAAGTAATTGTGTCAATTTTCATTAACGTTTTGGAAGTAATTGTGTCAATTTTCATTAACGTTTTGGAAGTAATTGTGTCAATTTTCATTAACGTTTTGGAAGTCATTGTGTAGATATTCATTAACGTTTTGGAAGTCATTGTGTAGATATTCATTAATGTTTTGGAAGTCATTGTGTAATTATTTATAAATGTTTTAGGAGTCATAATGTAAATATTCATTAACGTTTTAGAAGTCGTATAAATATTAATTAACGTTTTGGAAGTGATTATGTAGATATTCATTAACGCTTTGGAAGTCATTGGAAGTCATTGTGTAGATATTCATTAACGTTTTGTTAGTCATTGTGTAGATATTAACGTTTTGGAAGTCATTGTATAGATATTCATTAACGTTTTGGAAGTCATTGTGGAAATATTCATTAACGTTTTGGAAGTCATTGTGTAGATATTCATTAACGTTTTGAAAGTCATTGTGTAGATATTCATTAACGTTTTGGAAGTCATTGTGTAAATATCA
>NW_027171968.1:20000-37500 GCF_036898095.1 Palaemon carinicauda
AAATTACATCTTTTTATGGATTATATTACTGATGTAATCTTTAAGAAATTACATATTTTTTATGGATTATATTATTGGTATGATATTTAGAAATTACGTAATTTTATGGATTATATTAGCGATATAATCTATTCGAAATTACCTAATTTTATGGATTATATTACTGATATAATCTTTTAGACATTACACCCATTTCTATGGATTATTAAATCATATTTAGAATCATTAAGCAATTCTATCTTTTCTGGATTATATCTTATGTAATCAATCAGAAAATGTCTTTTTATGGATTACATCTATTCATAATCCTTCAGGAATTATACCTTTCTTTTATCGATTGAAATATAATTTTGTAATTTGTAAGTCCATTATTCTTTTAGGGATTATATTTTTAATCATCTAAAAATTTCATCTTTTTTGGATTATATTTTTAATCATCTAAAAATTTCATCTTTTTTGGATTATATTTTTAATCATCTAAAAATTTCATCTTTTTTGGATTATATCTTTTTATCATTTAGGAAATTTATCTTTTTTGAATTATAAAATTTTATTATCATTTAGAAACTCCGTTTTTATGTATTATATATTCTTATAATCATTTAAAAAGTAAATTTCTTCTATAATTTGTACTGTATATTTTATAATTATTTTGTTTATCATTTTTAATATCGCTTTTTGAGAACTACTTTTAAAATATTTTATTTTCTGTTTTATAATCCTTTAGAAAATTAATCTTTTATTTACTGGAAACAGATTATTCAATTTGAAATTGTCTATTATTTGAAGTATCTTTTTCTTGAGAAAAAGATAACAAATTTTATTAATTATATATATATATATATATATATATATATATATATATATATATATAAACATATATATGTATATATATATATATATATATATATATATATATATAAATGATTTTCAACAAATAGTTTAAACTCCAAGTCCGTCCGACTGAGTGACTAGAGCTCTCTCTCTCTCTCTCTCTCTCTCTCTCTCTCTCTCTCTCTCTCTCTCTCTCTCTCTCTCTATCCATCGCAACGTGATTTATAAAGCGAAAGACAGAATTTCGTTGACGTATTTGAAATGATTTCTCTTGGTCGACTCTGATAGATTACGAGAATATCAGCGCGATTATAAAACCACCCATCCGGCTCGGGACCGCAAGGCTCAAAACGCCGTGATCCGCTCCGGCCTCCGGGATGCTCCCAGCTCGCTGCGGGAAAACAACCCTTGCTGAGACGGAACGTAAGGATTGGATTCCCTTGGCGTCCTTAAAAAGGGCAACCGAGGCTACCTAGTTTGCTTTCAGATAGAAGCAATTACTTACAACTCCGGTCAATTGGAGGGAAATCGCCCTTGCGACAAGGATCTGGAAGGGTCAGAGTCGCCCCGTAGCTCGCGACCCAGATGACCGGACAAAAACGAATAGAAACTCACTTTGTTGGGAGTTTTGGGTATTTCAGAATTAAGTTGCAGAAAAGATGCGAAGGGAGCAGCAGCAGGAAAAGCAGGAGAAACAGCAGCAGCAGGTAGCAGGAAGGACGTCCAGCAGACTCTCTTCCATCTAGGAGTATCTTTTCTTCTTCTTCTTTTTTTAATAGTTTCGGAAAACTTCATGGCCGGAAGAAAAAGTCAACGGATGAAGAAACTTAAGTTCATCTGTTTTTTATAGTTTTTATCTTTTTTTTTTTTTTATTCTAACTGGCTTTTGGATCATCTTACCTTTACCTTGATGGGAAAGACTAGTGAAATGAGAGATATTACCTGTGATTGACCTGTAATTTACTGTGATTTACCTGTGTTTACTGTAATTTACCTGTAATTTACTGTGATTTATCTGTAATTTACTTTGTGAAATGAGAGATATTACCTGTGATTGACCTGTAATTTACTGTGATTTACCTGTGTTTACTGTAATTTACCTGTAATTTACCTGTAATTTACTGTGATTTATCTGTAATTTACTTTGTGAAATGAGAGATATTACCTGTGATTGACCTGTAATTTACTGTGATTTACCTGTGTTTACTGTAATTTACCTGTAATTTACCTGTAATTTACTGTGATTTATCTGTAATTTACTTTGTGAAATGAGAGATATTACCTGTGATTGACCTGTAATTTACTGTGATTTACCTGTGTTTACTGTGATTTACCTGTAATTTACTTTGTTTCACTTGTTACTTATGATTTACCAATTTGTGATTTGCCTGTAAGTTACTGTGATTTACCTGTAATTTCCATTTGATTGGCCTGTGATTTACTTATAATTTACCTGTGATTTACCTATAATTTACTGTGATTGACCTGTAATTTACTGTGATTTACTTGAAATTTTCAGTGATTTTCCTATTTTTTCTGTAATTCACTTGTGATTTCCTGTGATTCACATTTAATTTACCAGTGATTTACCTGTAAATTACCTATTATTTACTGTGAGTTGCCTGTAATTGACCTATGATTGACCTGTAATTTACTGGGATTTTCTTGTAATTTACTGGGATTTTCTTGTAATTTACTGTGATTTACCTGTAATTTATTGTGATTTTCCTGTAAGTTACCTGTTATTTACCTGTGATATACGTTTGATTTACTGTAATTTACTGTGATTTACCTGTAATTTACTTGTAATTTACTATGATTTACCTATAATTTACTGTGATTTTCCTATAATTTACTGTAATTTTCCTATAATTTACTGCTATTTACCTGTGATTTACCTGTAATTTAACGTGATTTCCCTGTGATCCTCCGGAGTAAGATTTATCTTTGTTGTTCCTGGTTCTAAGTGCACCCACTTACTATCCTTCTTTATCTCTCCATTCAGGCTTCCTCTCTTCCACCTTGCTGTCCAACTCCTTTTGTAACTGCGGCTTCTTAATGGGGAAGGAACCTCTTGGCTCCCACGCCATACATCTAAATTTATGGACATTTGATTTTTTTTAAGATATTGAAATTATTATTATTATTTATTATTATTATTATTGTTGTTGTTGTTGTTGTTTTTGTTGTTGTTGTTGTTACTACTATTTTTTTATTATAATTATTATTATAATTATTATTATTATTATTATTTTTGTTATTATTATTTTATTATTATTATTATTATTATTTTATTATTATTATTATTATTTTTTTTTATTATTATTATTTTATTATTATTAATATTATTATTATTTTATCATTAATATTATTATTATTATTATTATTATTATTATTATTATTATTATTTTATTATTATTAATATTATTATTATTTTATCATTATTATTATTATTATTATTATTATTATTATTATTATTATTATTATTATTATTATTAGTATTGTAGTCGTTGCGGTTGTTATTATTATTATTATCATTATTATTGTTGTCGTCCCTATAATTATTATTATTATTATTTATTATTATTATTATTATTATTATTATTATTATCATATCGAAATACTTTGGTATGTAATACAATAATACATTATTTGTATTACTCCTAATTAACCTATTACTTGTTTTTCTATGTATCGCTCAAAAATATATAATTTCACCAATATTTATTCATTTACATATGCATTTATTAATTGTTATTAACTCCATATAATCAATTACTTATTTAATTAATCTAGTTAATCAATATTTATTTTTAACTATTAACTTTATCAAATAATTCTCTGTTGGTTATTTTATATATTTTCTTCCTACGGACAACTTGCGGAATAGATATTTGTTTGAGGCTCGAGGTGAGGGTGGCAGGTTCATCCTTGCCAAGATTCTTGGAAACGATGTGTCCTACCATGCAAGTGGCATTTTTAGATTTCTTTCAGAAGCAGGTCTTCTGAAAAATATTTAACTTTTATGACATTCAATTTTTATGATTTTAATTGAATACTCTTTAATTTTTATTTTTTTTTCATTTTTTATTTTTGTATACATAAATTAAATGTTACCGGCATCAATGACCTTAGATGTCAGGATGCCTGAAAACTTTAAATCATTCATCATTCTTCCTACGGAATTAATATTTGTGGCCCATGTAGACGGATAATGAGACGTCAGAATATGCTTTTTTTTTATTTATTACAAAAGGTTCGTTCGTAAGTACACCGTACACAGCTATCACTCTCTCAGGTACGAGAGCCTAACCTAACCTAACCAACCCCTCCATGGAAATTACCGAAGATATCTTTTTGTGAATATTTTATTGATATAAAATAGAACGTGATTGACTTGGAAGCCAGGTTACTCTTTATAGAACATGTTAAAGAACAGGGAATCGACTTTTATATATACCGATGGCTACAAATCTGATGCTGGCGTTGGATTTGCAGTATGTATTAGTGCTTTAAAGTGTAGAGGTGCACTTCCTCTGGTATCCTTTATGTTTATGGCATACTAACTGCGTTTGAGAAAATTGCGTTAAAAGAGTAAGGCAATTTTACCATTTTGAATGATGCTAGAAGTGTCCTACAAGCTTTAGAAGTTTTTAATTCCAAACACCCTTTAGTTTTAAAGACTTTAGAATTGCTTTTTATATTTGGACTTAGGGGTATATCAGTTCAATTTTGTTTGGTTCCGGCACACATAACTTGAGCGTACAAAGGCAACTAAACTCCCCTCGCTATCAAAATGCAATGTTGCTACAACAACATGCTGAGTTATAGGTTTTTGTGGAATTCTCATGATTATAGGGTTCATTTACCTTGACGTACAACACATATCTACATATATGAATTAAGACATATACAGTATATATATATATATATATATATATATATATATATATATATATATATATATATATATATATATATATATATTTGCTCCAGTTCTGGGCTGATACGGTACTTTCTTTCTCACTGCTGGAATAAAACTAGTTTTTCTATTAATAGATATGTGCCAAGTTTATTTCATAACAACCGTTTTACCTATGGTTATGTGTGTGTATAATATATATATATATATATATATATATATATATATATATGTGTGTGTGTGTGTGTGTGTGTGTGAGTCTCACGTAAACGGATAATAAGACGTCGGAATATGGGTTTTCTTCTCTTTATTACAAAATGATTTTATACTGTACACAGCTATCACTCTCTCAGGTACGAGAGCCTTGTCTACTTGAGCGCCTAAAGGCAACTATACTCCCCTCGCTATCAAAATGCAATCTTGCTACAACAACATGCTGAGTTATAGGTTTTTGTGGAATTCTCATGAATATAGAGTTCATTTACCTTGACGTACAACACATATCTACATATATGTAATTAAGATTATAAAACTGATAATTAAATGAAAAATATTGTATAGATAATTACCTCCGCCAAGGAATTTGGAAGAAGGTTATGTTTTTGCCCTTGTTTGTGTACTTGTGTCAAATTGTGTGTGTGTGTTTTGTTTGTGAACAGCTTCCTGGCCACAATTTTAATCTTAGAGTAATGAAACATGCAGGGATTAACTGCTATGTAAAAAGCTGGAAATGATTAAATCTGGGAAGGTCAAGGTCGAAGTTCAAGGTTACGGTCAAGCAAAATGTGCAATTCACATAATCAGCCATAAGTTTGGACATCGCTGTCACAGAGACTTCAAAACTTGGTTCATATTTGAGTATGAAAAGCCACACAAATTAATACATGTTAAAGTCAAAGGTCAAGGTCAAGAACTAAAAATAAGTTGCCGCGGAGGAGGTCTGCGGCCTACTAAGTGCCCCTCTGGTTGGTAAATAAGTGGTATTTTTGTAAAGCAATGATGTCAAATGAACGATGAATAATTTGGAATATCTCAATGAAAATTGTCTTTACTAATGAAAGAAACCACCAAAGAAAGAAACAACACTAATGAAAGAAAAAACAAATGAAAGAGACCACCAATGAGAAAACGACACTAATAGAAGAAAAAACAATAATGAAAGAAACAGCTCCAATGAAAGTAACAACACAAATGAAAGACAACCCCAATGAAAGAAATAACACTAATGGAAGAAAAAACACTAATGAAAGAAACAACACAAATGAAAGAAGCAATACTAATGAAAGAAACAACACTAATGGAAGCAACAGCACTAATGAAAGAAACAACACTAGTGGAAGAAACAACACTAATGAAAGAAACAACACCAATTAAATAAACAACAATAATGAAAGAAACAACACTAATAAAAGACCACAATTGGAAGAAACAGCACCAATGAAAGAAATAACACTAATGAAAGAAACAATAATAAAATACCACAATTGAAAGAAACAACACCAATGAAAGAAACAACACTAATGAAGGAAACAACACTAATGAAAGAAACAACACTAATGAAAGAAACAACACTAATGAAGGAAACAACACCAATTAAATAAACAACAATAATGAAAGAAACAACACTAATGAAAGACCACAATTGAAAGAAACAACACTAATGAAAGAAACAACACCAATTAAATAAACAACACTAATGAAAGAAACAACACTAATAAAAGACCACAATTGAAAGAAACAACATCAATGAAGGAAACAACACCAATGAATGAAACAACACTAATAAAAGACTACACCAATGAAAGAAACAATACCAGTGAAAGAATCGCCAATAATGAAAGAAACCACTAACGAAAGAAACAATGTTAATAAAAAATGACAACAATGAAAGAAACAACACTAATGAAAGATACAACATTAATGAAAAAATACAACACTAATGAAAGAAACTGCACTAATAAAAGAAACACTAATGAAAGAAACAACGCCATTGACAGAAACAACACCAATGAAAGAAACTACTAATGAAAGATACAACACTAGTGATAGAAACAACACTAATGAAAGAAACACCACTAGTGATAGAAACAACACTAATGAAAGAAACGCCACTAACGAGAGAAACAACGTTAATAAAAAACGACATAAATGAAAGAAACAACCTTATTTAAAGGAACATCACCAATGAAAGAAACAACACTAATGAAGGAAACAACACCAATTAAATAAACAACTATTATGAAAGAAACAACACTAATAAAAGACCACAATTGGAAGAAAACACTAATGAAGGAAACAACACTAATTTTATAGGGACAGAGTGGCCTCCCTGGTTATAGGGACAGAGTGGCCTCCCTGGTTATAGGGACAGAGTGGCCTCCCTGGTTATAGGGACAGAGTGGCCTCCCTTAGAGTGGCCTCCCTGGTTATAGGGACAGAGTGGCCTCCCTGGTTATAGGGACAGAGTGGCCTCCCTGGTTATAGGGACAGAGTGGCCTCCCTTAGAGTGGCCTCCCTGGTTATAGGGACAGAGTGGCCTCCCTGGTTATAGGGACAGAGTGGCCTCCCTTAGAGTGGCCTCCCTGGTTATAGGGACAGAGTGGCCTCCCTGGTTATAGGGACAGAGTGGCCTCCCTTAGAGTGGCCTCCCTGGTTATAGGGACAGAGTGGCCTCCCTGGTTATAGGGACAGAGTGGCCTCCCTGGTTATAGGGACAGAGTGGCCTCCCTGGTTATAGGGACAGAGTGGCCTCCCTTAGAGTGGCCTCCCTGGTTATAGGGACAGAGTGGCCTCCCTGGTTATAGGGACAGAGTGGCCTCCCTTAGAGTGGCCTCCCTGGTTATAGGGACAGAGTGGCCTCCCTTAGAGTGGCCTCCCTGGTTATAGGGACAGAGTGGCCTCCCTGGTTATAGGGACAGAGTGGCCTCCCTGGTTATAGGGACAGAGTGGCCTCCCTTAGAGTGGCCTCCCTGGTTATAGGGACAGAGTGGCCTCCCTGGTTATAGGGACAGAGTGGCCTCCCTTAGAGTGGCCTCCCTGGTTATAGGGACAGAGTGGCCTCCCTGGTTATAGGGACAGAGTGGCCTCCCTTAGAGTGGCCTCCCTGGTTATAGGGACAGAGTGGCCTCCCTGGTTATAGGGACAGAGTGGCCTCCCTTAGAGTGGCCTCCCTGGTTATAGGGACAGAGTGGCCTCCCTGGTTATAGGGACAGAGTGGCCTCCCTTAGAGTGGCCTCCCTGGTTATAGGGACAGAGTGGCCTCCCTGGTTATAGGGACAGAGTGGCCTCCCTGGTTATAGGGACAGAGTGGCCTCCCTTAGAGTGGCCTCCCTGGTTATAGGGACAGAGTGGCCTCCCTGGTTATAGGGACAGAGTGGCCTCCCTTAGAGTGGCCTCCCTGGTTATAGGGACAGAGTGGCCTCCCTGGTTATAGGGACAGAGTGGCCTCCCTTAGAGTGGCCTCCCTGGTTATAGGGACAGAGTGGCCTCCCTGGTTATAGGGACAGAGTGGCCTCCCTGGTTATAGGGACAGAGTGGCCTCCCTTAGAGTGGCCTCCCTGGTTATAGGGACAGAGTGGCCTCCCTTAGAGTGGCCTCCCTGGTTATAGGGACAGAGTGGCCTCCCTGGTTATTGGGACAGAGTGGCCTCCCTTAGAGTGGCCTCCCTGGTTATAGGGACAGAGTGGCCTCCCTGGTTATAGGGACAGAGTGGCCTCCCTGGTTATAGGGACAGAGTGGCCTCCCTTAGAGTGGCCTCCCTGGTTATAGGGACAGAGTGGTCTCCCTGGTTATAGGGACAGAGTGGCCTCCCTGGTTATAGGGACAGAGTGGCCTCCCTTAGAGTGGCCTCCCTGGTTATAGGGACAGAGTGGCCTCCCTGGTTATAGGGACAGAGTGGCCTCCCTTAGAGTGGCCTCCCTGGTTATAGGGACAGAGTGGCCTCCCTGGTTATAGGGACAGAGTGGCCTCCCTTAGTGGCCTCCCTGGTTATAGGGACAGAGTGGCCTCCCTGGTTATAGGGACAGAGTGGCCTCCCTGGTTATAGGGACAGAGTGGCCTCCCTTAGAGTGGCCTCCCTGGTTATAGGGACAGAGTGGCCTCCCTGGTTATAGGGACAGAGTGGCCTCCCTGGTTATAGGGACAGAGTGGCCTCCCTTAGAGTGGCCTCCCTGGTTATAGGGACAGCGTGGCCTCCCTTAGAGTGGCCTCCCTGGTTATAGGGACAGAGTGGCCTCCCTGGTTATTGGGACAGAGTGGCCTCCCTTAGAGTGGCCTCCCTGGTTATAGGGACAGAGTGGCCTCCCTGGTTATAGGGACAGAGTGGCCTCCCTTAGAGTGGCCTCCCTGGTTATAGGGACAGAGTGGCCTCCCTGGTTATAGGGACAGAGTGGCCTCCCTGGTTATAGGGACAGAGTGGCCTCCCTTAGAGTGGCCTCCCTGGTTATAGGGACAGAGTGGCCTCCCTGGTTATAGGGACAGAGTGGCCTCCCTTAGAGTGGCCTCCCTGGTTATAGGGACAGAGTGGCCTCCCTTAGAGTGGCCTCCCTGGTTATAGGGACAGAGTGGCCTCCCTGGTTATAGGGACAGAGTGGCCTCCCTTAGAGTGGCCTCCCTGGTTATAGGGACAGAGTGGCTTCCCTGGTTATAGGGACAGAGTGGCCTCCCTGGTTATAGGGACAGAGTGGCCTCCCTTAGAGTGGCCTCCCTGGTTATAGGGACAGAGTGGCCTCCCTTAGAGTGGCCTCCCTGGTTATAGGGACAGAGTGGCCTCCCTGGTTATAGGGACAGAGTGGCCTCCCTGGTTATAGGGACAGAGTGGCCTCCCTGGTTATAGGGACAGAGTGGCCTCCCTGGTTATAGGGACAGAGTGGCCTCCCTTAGAGTGGCCTTACTTGGTTATAGGGACAGAGTGGCCTCCCTTAGAGTGGCCTCCCTTAGAGTGGCCTCCCTGGTTATAGGGACAGAGTGGCCTCCCTGGTTATAGGGACAGAGTGGCCTCCCTTAGAGTGGCCTCCCTGGTTATAGGGACAGAGTGGCCTCCCTTAGAGTGGCCTCCCTGGTTATAGGGACAGAGTGGCCTCCCTGGTTATAGGGACAGAGTGGTCTCCCTGGTTATAGGGAAAGAGTGGCCTCCCTGGTTATAGGGACAGAGTGGCCTCCCTTAGAGTAGCCTCCCTGGTTATAGGGACAGAGTGGCCTCCCTGGTTATAGGGACAGAGTGGCCTCCCTTAGAGTGGCCTCCCTGGTTATAGGGACAGAGTGGTCTCCCTGGTTATAGGGACAGAGTGGCCTCCCTGGTTATAGGGACAGAGTGGCCTCCCTTAGAGTGGCCTCCCTGGTTATAGGGACAGAGTGGCCTCCCTTAGAGTGGCCTCCCTGGTTATAGGGACAGAGTGGCCTCCCTTAGAGTGGCCTCCCTGGTTATAGGGACAGAGTGGCCTCCCTGGTTATAGGGACAGAGTGGTCTCCCTGGTTATAGGGACAGAGTGGCCTCCCTGGTTATAGGGACAGAGTGGCCTCCCTTAGAGTGGCCTCCCTGGTTATAGGGACAGAGTGGCCTCCCTTAGAGTGGCCTCCCTGGTTATAGGGACAGAGTGGCCTCCCTTAGAGTGGCCTCCCTGGTTATAGGGACAGAGTGGCCTCCCTGGTTATAGGGACAGAGTGGCCTCCCTTAGAGTGGCCTCCCTGGTTATAGGGACAGAGTGGCCTCCCTGGTTATAGGGACAGAGTGGTCTCCCTGGTTATAGGGACAGAGTGGCCTCCCTTAGAGTGGCCTCCCTGGTTATAGGGACAGAGTGGCCTCCTTGGTTATAGGGACAGAGTGGCCTCCCTGGTTATAGGGACAGAGTGGCCTCCCTTAGAGTGGCCTCCCTGGTTATAGGGACAGAGTGGCCTCCCTTAGAGTGGCCTTCCTGGTTATAGGGACAGAGTGGCCTCCCTGGTTATAGGGACAGAGTGGCCTCCCTTAGAGTGGCCTCCCTGGTTATAGGGACAGAGTGGCCTCCCTGGTTATAGGGACAGAGTGGCCTCCCTTAGAGTGGCCTCCCTGGTTATAGGGACAGAGTGGCCTCCCTTAGAGTGGCCTCCCTGGTTATAGGGACAGAGTGGCCTCCCTGGTTATAGGGACAGAGTGGCCTCCCTGGTTATAGGGACAGAGTGGCCTCCCTTAGAGTGGCCTCCCTGGTTATAGGGACAGAGTGGCCTCCCTTAGAGTGGCCTCCCTGGTTATAGGGACAGAGTGGCCTCCCTTAGAGTGGCCTCCCTGGTTATAGGGACAGAGTGGCCTCCCTTAGAGTGGCCTCCCTGGTTATAGGGACAGAGTGGCCTCCCTGGTTATAGGGACAGAGTGGCCTCCCTGGTTATAGGGACAGAGTGGCCTCCCTTAGAGTGGCCTCCCTGGTTATAGGGACAGAGTGGCCTCCCTGGTTATGGGGACAGAGTGGTCTCCCTGGTTATAGGGACAGAGTGGCCTCCCTGGTTATAGGGACAGAGTGGCCTCCCTTAGAGTGGCCTCCCTGGTTATAGGGACAGAGTGGCCTCCCTGGTTATAGGGACAGAGTGGCCTCCCTGGTTATAGGGACAGAGTGGCCTCCCTGGTTATAGGGACAGAGTGGCCTCCCTTAGAGTGGCCTCCCTGGTTATAGGGACAGAGTGGCCTCCCTTAGAGTGGCCTCGCTGGTTATAGGGACAGAGTGGCCTCCCTTAGAGTGGCCTCCCTGGTTATAGGGACAGAGTGGCCTCCCTGGTTATAGGGACAGAGTGGCCTCCCTTAGAGTGGCCTCCCTGGTTATAGGGACAGAGTGGCCTCCCTGGTTATAGGGACAGAGTGGCCTCCCTTAGAGTGGCCTCCCTTAGAGTGGCCTCCCTGGTTATAGGGACAGAGTGGCCTCCCTTAGAGTGGCCTCCCTGGTTATAGGGACAGAGTGGCCTCCCTTAGAGTGGCCTCCCTGGTTATAGGGACAGAGTGGCCTCCCTTAGAGTGGCCTCCCTGGTTATAGGGACAGAGTGGCCTCCCTGGTTATAGGGACAGAGTGGCCTCCCTTAGAGTGGCCTCCCTGGTTATAGGGACAGAGTGGCCTCCCTGGTTATAGGGACAGAGTGGTCTCCCTGGTTATAGGGACAGAGTGGCCTCCCTTAGAGTAGCCTCCCTGGTTATAGGGACAGAGTGGCCTCCCTTAGAGTAGCCTCCCTGGTTATAGGGACAGAGTGGCCTCCCTGGTTATAGGGACAGAGTGGCCTCCCTTAGAGTAGCCTCCCTGGTTATAGGGACAGAGTGGCCTCCCTGGTTATAGGGACAGAGTGGCCTCCCTTAGAGTAGCCTCCCTGGTTATAGGGACAGAGTGGCCTCCCTGGTTATAGGGACAGAGTGGCCTCCCTTAGAGTAGCCTCCCTGGTTATAGGGACAGAGTGGCCTCCCTGGTTATAGGGACAGAGTGGCCTCCCTGGTTATAGGGACAGAGTGGCCTCCCTTAGAGTGGCCTCCCTGGTTATAGGGACAGAGTGGCCTCCCTGGTTATAGGGACAGAGTGGCCTCCCTTAGAGTAGCCTTCCTGGTTATAGGGACAGAGTGGCCTCCCTGGTTATAGGGACAGAGTGGCCTCCCTTAGAGTAGCCTCCCTGGTTATAGGGACAGAGTGGCCTCCCTGGTTATAGGGACAGAGTGGCCTCCCTGGTTATAGGGACAGAGTGGCCTCCCTTAGAGTGGCCTCCCTGGTTATAGGGACAGAGTGGCCTCCCTTGTTATAGGGACAGAGTGGCCTCCCTTAGAGTAGCCTCCCTGGTTATAGGGACAGAGTGGCCTCCCTGGTTATAGGGACAGAGTGGCCTCCCTGGTTATAGGGACAGAGTGGCCTCCCTTAGAGTGGCCTCCCTGGTTATAGGGACAGAGTGGCCTCCCTGGTTATAGGGACAGAGTGGCCTCCCTTAGAGTGGCCTCCCTGGTTATAGGGACAGAGTGGCCTCCCTGGTTATAGGGACAGAGTGGTCTCCCTGGTTATAGGGACAGAGTGGCCTCCCTGGTTATAGGGACAGAGTGGCCTCCCTTAGAGTGGCCTCCCTGGTTATAGGGACAGAGTGGCCTCCCTTAGAGTGGCCTCCCTGGTTATAGGGACAGAGTGGCCTCCCTGGTTATAGGGACAGAGTGGCCTCCCTTAGAGTAGCCTCCCTGGTTATAGGGACAGAGTGGCCTCCCTGGTTATAGGGACAGAGTGGCCTCCCTTAGAGTGGCCTCCCTGGTTATAGGGACAGAGTGGCCTCCCTTAGAGTGGCCTCCCTGGTTATAGGGACAGAGTGGCCTCCCTGGTTATAGGGACAGAGTGGCCTACCTTAGAGTGGCCTCCCTGGTTATAGGGACAGAGTGGCCTCCCTGGTTATAGGGACAGAGTGGCCTCCCTTAGAGTGGCCTCCCTGGTTATAGGGACAGAGTGGCCTCCCTTAGAGTGGCCTCCCTGGTTATAGGGACAGAGTGGCCTCCCTGGTTATAGGGACAGAGTGGCCTCCCTTAGAGTGGCCTCCCTGGTTATAGGGACAGAGTGGCCTCCCTTAGAGTGGCCTCCCTTGTTATAGGGACAGAGTGGCCTCCCTGGTTATAGGGACAGAGTGGCCTCCCTTAGAGTGGCCTCCCTGGTTATAGGGACAGAGTGGCCTCCCTGGTTATAGGGACAGAGTGGCCTCCCTTAGAGTGGCCTCCCTGGTTATAGGGACAGAGTGGCCTCCCTTAGAGTGGCCTCCCTGGTTATAGGGACAGAGTGGCCTCCCTGGTTATAGGGACAGAGTGGCCTCCCTTAGAGTGGCCTCCCTGGTTATAGGGACAGAGTGGCCTCCCTTGTTATAGGGACAGAGTGGCCTCCCTTAGAGTGGCCTCCCTGGTTATAGGGACAGAGTGGCCTCCCTTAGAGTAGCCTCCCTGGTTATAGGGACAGAGTGGCCTCCCTGGTTATAGGGACAGAGTGGCCTCCCTTAGAGTAGCCTCCCTGGTTATAGGGACAGAGTGGCCTCCCTGGTTATAGGGACAGAGTGGCCTCCCTTAGAGTGGCCTCCCTGGTTATAGGGACAGAGTGGCCTCCCTGGTTATAGGGACAGAGTGGTCTCCCTGGTTATAGGGACAGAGTGGCCTCCCTGGTTATAGGGACAGAGTGGCCTCCCTTAGAGTGGCCTCCCTGGTTATAGGGACAGAGTGGCCTCCCTGGTTATAGGGACAGAGTGGCCTCCCTGGTTATAGGGACAGAGTGGCCTCCCTTAGAGTGGCCTCCCTGGTTATAGGGACAGAGTGGCCTCCCTGGTTATAGGGACAGAGTGGCCTCCCTTAGAGTGGCCTCCCTGGTTATAGGGACAGAGTGGCCTCCCTTAGAGTGGCCTCCCTGGTTATAGGGACAGAGTGGCCTCCCTTAGAGTGGCCTCCCTGGTTATAGGGACAGAGTGGCCTCCCTGGTTATAGGGACAGAGTGGCCTCCCTTATAGTGGCCTCCCTGGTTATAGGGACAGAGTGGCCTCCCTGGTTATAGGGACAGAGTGGCCTCCCTTAGAGTGGCCTCCCTGGTTATAGGGACAGAGTGGCCTCCCTGGTTATAGGGACAGAGTGGCCTCCCTGGCCCCTGGCGACGTGCTATTTCGAAGGTTTTAAAGATCACTCATGAATGGCAGAGGCAAGGAACAGTGGCCGCTAAAGACTGACCATATATACATATGATCAGTGTCCAAGCCCCCTTCCACCCAAGCTAGGACCAGGGAGAGCCAGGCAATGGGTTCTGATGATTCAGCAGTTAGAATTATAGGCTTCCCCAAAACCCCAAATCCTTAGCTCACAAGGATGGTGAGGTTGCAGACACTATAAGAAACTATCAAGCTTGAGCGGGTCTAGAACTCTAGTTCACTAGATCGCTAGACAGGGTCGTTTCTGATAGGCCAACATAATCAATTTCCTTGTAGGCCTACGTTTCAAAAGATATGATTTCTTTTATTTGTAGAAGTGACTTCATAATAAATAGAATATTACTTCTAGGAATTATTCCAGAATATTATTATTATTATTATTATTATTATTATTAATATTATTATTATTATTATTATTATTACTTGCTAAGCTACAATCCTAGTTGGAAAAGCACAATGCTATAAGCCCAGGGGGCCCCAACAGGGAAAATAGCCCAGTGAGGGAAGGAAAGAAGGAAATATAAAATATTTTAAGAATAGTAACAACACTAAAATAAATATTTCCTATATAAACTATAAAAACTTTAACAAAACCAGAAAGAGAGAAATTAGATAGAATAGTGTGCCCGAATGTACCCTCAAGCAAGAGAACTTTACCCCAAGACAGTGGAAGACCATGGTACAGAGGCTATGGCACTACCCAAGACTAGAGAACAATGGTTTGATTTTTGAGTGTCCTTCTCCTAGGAGAGCTGCTTACGGTTTATGTAAGCGAGCTCACATTCCACGGTAACCAGACTGCTATTGTATATATTTTTAATTAGACTTTAATACAGTAAATAGAGTTCAATGAGTTCAATGACCTTTGAGCAAAGGGTTAGAGAAAAAATGTAGGAATAAGTTTAAAGTTAGTTAAACTATTTATTAACCCTTTTACCCCCAATCCCTTTACCCCCATGGACGTACCGGTACGTCCTTGCAAAAAAATGATATTAAAATTTTTTTTTCTTCAAATTTTTGATAATTTTTTGAAAAAATTCAGGCATTTTCCAAGAGAATGAGACCAACCTGACCTCTTTATGACAAAAATTAAGGCTGTTAGAGTAATTTAAAAAATTATACTGCAAAATGTGCTAGGAAAAAAATAACCCCTGGGGGTTAAGGGTTGGAAATTTCCAAAGAGCCTGGGGGTAAAATGGTTAATACAATATTTATACATTATCATTATTGTTATTACTTGCTAAGCTACAGCCCTAGTTGGAAAAGCAGGATGCTATAAGTCCAAGGGCTCCAGCAGGGATAATGGCCTAGTGAGGAGAGGAAATAAGGAAAAACTACAATAGAAGTTTAAGAACAATAATAACATTAAAATAAATCTTTCATATATAAACTATAAAAACTTGAAATTAACAATAGGAAAAAAAGCTTCAAAATAACGAGAGGAAGAAAAACAAGATAGAATAGTGTGCCCGAGTGTACCCTCAAGCAAGAGAACTCTAAGGCAGGAGAGTGGAAGACCATGGTTTAGAGGCTATGGCACTACCCAAGACTAGAGAACAAAGGTTTGATTTTTGAGTGTGCTTCACCTAGAAGAGCTGCTTACCATAGCTAGAGAGTCTCTTCTACCCTTAAAAGAAGAGAGGCTATGGCACTACCCAAGACTAGAGAGCAATGGTTTGATTTTGGAGTGTCCTTTTCCTAGAAGAGCTGCTTGCCATAGCTAAAGTCTCTTCTATCCTTACCAAGAGGAAAGTGGCCACTGAACAATTACTAGACAGGAGAATGTGGTAAGAATAGGCCAGACTGTACTGTGTATATGTCAGTAAAGATGAAATGAGCCGTAACCAGAGAGAAGGATCCAATGAATTACTACCTGGCCAAAGGACCCAATAACTCTCTAGCGGTAGTATCTCAACGGATGGCTGGTGCCTTGGCCAACCTACTACCAGCAACTCGTCCCTCTAAAAACTGAGGAGTTAAAAAAGGATATACGGTCTCGCAACTGCATCCCGAAATAATTCGGTATTTTTTATAAATATGAAAACAATTGTGTATATTGGCTGTGTAAACACAGATATACGAGCAGACACACACGTACATAAAACACGTAGAACGCACACACGCATATATAAATTATATATACATACTGGTGTGTGTTTATATATATATATATATATATATATATATATATATATATATATATATATATATATATATATATATATGTTGTATATATTTGTATATATACATACATATATATATATATATATATATATATATATATATATATAGTCTATGCATAAATGTAGACCGTATATCTATAAATATATACTACATACGTACATACACAGTACATATACTTAGTGTGTATATATATATATATATATATATATGTATATATATATATATATATATATATATATATATATATATATATATATATATATATATATATATATATATATATAGTCTATGCATAAATGTAGACCGTATATCTATAAATATATACTACATACGTACATACACAATACATATACTTAGTGTGTGTGTATATATATATATATATATATATATATATATATATATATATATATATATATATGTATATATATATATATATATATACAGTATATATATACTGTATATGTATATATATATATATATATATATATATATATATATATATATATATATATATACAGTATATATATATATACTGTATATGTATATATATATATATATATATATATATATATATATATATATATATATATACATATATATATACTGTATATATGAAATGTTTACCCCGAAGAACAATCATAGGAGAACAAAAGTGTAATATATATATATATATATATATATATATATATATATATATATATATATATATATTAAATAACATTAATTCGCATAAAATAAATTTCGTCTATATAAAAAAGTATACATGAAGAACACCGAATAAAAAACGAATTGAGAGAGAGAGAGAGAGAGAGAGAGAGAGAGAGAGAGAGAGAGAGAGAGAGAAAGCGAAGTGATCACATCCTTTCATTTAACTTTCAAAATAGCAATAATAAAAAAAAAAGTGACACA